>NW_019268527.1:3596254-3599398 GCF_002738365.1 Cucurbita moschata
CCCCCCCCCCCCCTTTTTCCAGTCTTATAAGAATTTGCAATTTAGGGGTCCAAGCCTTGAAATTAAAGGTTCAGGATTGATCTTATCAACAGCAAACTAAAAAAGAAAATCAGACTTTGAAAGGATATTAGATATTCAATTGAGTATTTATATTTTTCTTAATAAGAAGCACAAACACTTTAGTTTGGCTAGTGTCTGTGTTTGACATGACACTCCGACTCTTGTACATGTATCAGACACTTATTAGCACAATATATGTGTTAAGACATTGGTTGTATAAATTCAATATATGTTCAACATTTGTTGATGCATATCAAACACGTTTTGAGACAGAAATACATCAAAATCATATTCTTGAGCATATAAATGTGCAAACTCATGGACTTAAATTTTCTTCTAATATAAAAATGATAATATTTTTTAAAATGTGTACTTTATAAATGTTTTTTTGTTGGGTCTGGGCTTTAGATCTTTACAAGGCGATGTGTCATAGATTTTGTGACGTGTCGTTTCTGTGTCTCGTATCTGTTTTTGTACTCCATAATTTTCTTAGCTTAATTTACCATCAAATTTATATCATTTATTATCTTCCCGAAAAGTTGGAGAATCCATCCTTCTGTGATACATTTTCATTAACTGTTGATGCCACAGCACAAGAGTCTCCAATGAACTAGGTGCTGGGAATCCGCAAGCGGCTCGTCGGGCAACAAGCGTTGCTATATTCCTCGGCGTTGTGGAAACCTCAATATTGACATCAACCCTTTTTGCTCTTCGTCGTGTCTTTGGTTATGCTTTTAGCAATGAGAAGGATGTTGTGGATTATGTGGCCTCCATGGCACCTCTGGTTTGCTTATCCGTGATATTCGACAGTATCCAGGGAGTCCTTTCAGGTTAAGCATCTCTACTATAAAAAACTAAATGCTTCGGTGAAATGTTATCAGATTCAGATAAAATTACGACTAGTTTTAAAAGTTAATATTTGTTAAAAAGGATACCTAAATTCATGTTAGCTTATAATGCTCTACAGTCCTTTTGAGTAGAGCTAGATTTAATTTTGGTCTAGACTTGACAAGTGAACAATTCATCATGAAGCAAGCGACGGTTGACAGTGTGGAGAGTTAATCTGAAAATTATTTAATTCTGGTCAAATATGTTCATCTGTACTTATTTCGAGTACAAGTAGTTGCAAAGTTGAAATGTTGTTTACTTAACCAGGTGTTGCTAGAGGATGTGGATGGCAGCACATTGGTGCTTATGTAAACTTGGGGGCCTTCTATCTTTGTGGGGTTCCAGTTGCTGCAATTCTTGCTTTCTTGGTGCACCTGAGAGGAAGAGGCCTTTGGATTGGTATACAAACTGGGGCTTTTGTGCAAACGGCGTTGCTCTCCTTCATTACCAGCCGGATAAATTGGGAAGAACAGGTACGTCTCTCTCACCTCAACTCTCTGCTCTAATTACTGATGAGGGCCTTGTTTTTTTTTAGATTTACGGTATCATTAAAGTTTGGATAGGTCAAATCATGTCATCTCTATTATTTTTTTCTTACAAGTTTCCAACTCTAATTACTGATGAGTATTCTGTTCCTTAGATTTATGGCATCATTAATAGTTTTAAAGGCCAAATCTAGTTATCTTAATTATTATTGTTCCTACTATTTTTTAAATTAATGACTTGAAGATTGGTGATGGAATCTTCTAAATTTGAAGACATTTGGGTAGCATCTTTAGCCATTCATTAATGAGGCAGCTTGAGCATAATTATATAGCTACTGTTATGCTTTTATCTGCAAGTGTACTGTGTTTGGCCATTGAAAAAGTTCTGGATAATTAATATTTAGATTGACGAAAAATCATGAATGAAAACATTTCGAGTAGAAAGTGTTAGAAATCACGTCTCTTCACAATGGTATGATATTGTCCACTTTGAGCATAAGCTCTAGCTTATGCTTTGGGCTCCCCCAAAAGGCCTTATACCAATGAAGATAGTATTCTTCACTTGTAAACCCATGATCTTCCACTAAATTAACCAATGTGGGACTCACTCCCAATAATCCTCGATCCTCAACAGAAAGCGGATATAGGTTGCAGACTTGCAGTAGGTTTGTCAGTAAATAATAAATGGGAAGCCACTAGAAAGCAGGAAGGTATTAGTAAATGGAAGGCCAAGAAATCCATGGTGCAAAGAGGTAGTTCAAGCCTTAAATAGGAGAGAAAACAAAGGTGTTGCTTGTCCTGATGTGTAGGTGGCATACTTTATAATTTATCAATGAACTTCGAAAAAAAGCCACTAGAAAGCAGGAAGCTATTAGGGTGTGTGTCAAAATGTCTCTCAAATCAATTAATCAATGGAGGCATTATATTTCTTTTGCCAAATCTCTTAAGCCCTCAAAGGTGCCTACTTCGAAGCACTTCTTATGAACATAATTTAACGTGAGTTAAAATACCATTTGTTTCTTGTACTTTGAAATGTCAAATTTAATCTATGTACTTTTAACAATAGAATTAGTTCTTACACTATGTTTATTGTTACATTGTCCCCCAAAAAAGAATGTTTAGTGTCTGTTAATTTGTACTTCATAAATTTTCATGTCTTGTATTGCAAGTAAATTATTGTCATTAGTTAATCAAATTCGTTAAAACTTAATTTTGAAGAACTCGTTAAAACTACATTTATTTAATTTTAATTACAAACTCTTTACTTGTATGGTCAATTATTGTATAAAAACAAAAGATAGGAATTTAGAGAGAATCTCCATAGATGCTTAGCTTGTGTATGGCCTAAAAATAGTTCTGAACTTTTGGAGTAGGTTCGTAAGGATCGGGTGTGTCCCTAACGTTCAATTTGACAGTAATTTAGTTTTAGGACTTTCCGTAGATAAAATCGACACTTAATTTTGATAGATTTTTGACGGTCAGGGATTAAACTGTTACATACGAACACTATTGGATGCATATTTTAGGGTATTCTCATGGCCATATTTCATTATATTTGCAGGCAAGAAGGGCAGGTGAGAGGCTTTCTATTTCCGAAGGCAGTTATTCAGAAGATTATGGATTTATTTGATCGGAGCAAACAGATCGGATTTCTATCTTTTTTTTTTTTTTTTTTTTTTTTTTTTTTTTTTTTTTTTTTTTTTTTTTTTTT
>NW_019268527.1:3599731-3604430 GCF_002738365.1 Cucurbita moschata
TTTTTTTTTTTTTTTTTTTTTTTTTTTTTTTTTTTAAGCTATGTAAGAGATCTTGAGACCGTCCACTTTTTTGTGAAAATTTTAGAACTTATTAAACGATTTTGAGTTGCATGATTCAAATTTGACCTTTCAGTTACTCATATGTTACTAGTTGAGTTACTAGTTTAGAAACAAGTTTTCTTTTGTACTTTTGATCATCGAGTTAATCTTTTCTAAAACTTTCATGTTCTTAGAATTTTGGAATAATTTAAGTTGGAGGAGAGGAGAAGTAGATGTACTATCGGTCCAAATCCACCATTGCAAGCAAATATTGTCTTCTTTGGGCTTCTTTTCGAGAATGTGTTTAGTTGGAGAAAGTTTCTACACAAGAGTATTTTGTTTTTCTCCTCAACCTATGTGGACATTACAATCTACCCCCTTTGAGACCCAGCGTTTTTAGGTCCTCGTGCCTTCCTCCCATCGATGTGGGATCATTACCAAGTCCACCTCTTTGGGGCCAGCGTCTTTACTGGCACACCGTCTCGTGTCTGTCGATGTGGAACCACTATCAAATCCATCTCCTTTGGGACCAGCGTCCTTATTGGCACACTGTCTCGTGTCTACCCTTTTCGAGGAACAGTCAGAAGGTTGTCACATTATCAGGTGTCTAGCGACTGCCTCGTGTCTACCCCCTTCGAGGAACAGTCAGAAGGCTGGCACATTTTCAGGTGTCTAGTGGCTCTGATAACATTTCGTTAGACAATATAAATTAAAATTTTTAAATGCACGTATGTTTCTATGAATTTGAACTCGTTACAAAATTTAATGATTAATTTGTAATAAATTTTAAATTACAAGAGCTAAATTAATCTCATTAGTTTTGAATTTTTAAAATTATATATATATATATATATATATATATTTTCAATGTATCAATATCTTTATTAAGAAAACATTTAAATCTTTACCAAAAAAAAAAAAACTTTTATAAAGTAAAATGTTTTTTCTTTTAAACTTAAAATAATAAAACAAATAGGAACGCCGTTTTATTTTATTCTCTTAGAAAATGAAAAACCCCGCAAATAAATACGCCTTTTTCAGGCAATCGTAAAACCCCATCTTTCCGTCTCCGACTCTCTCAGAGCTTCATCACTCTGTCAATCAAGTTCCCAATCTCAGAGAAGACACTCACCGATTGTGATGGGGAAAGCGGATAAAGAGCGACTCATCCGAACTCTCAATTCACATCTGAATACCATCCATGAAACTTTTCAGGTTCGATTTTCAGATAATCTTCTGCTTTTAGAATTGCATTTGTATGGAGGTTCAAACTTCCGATATGATTTCTCTTTTCGTGTTTTGACTTGTAGATGTTGGATCAAAATCCATCTTCTTCCCTTGAAAACGTGAAGTGGGAGGATGTTGTAAAAATGGGCGACCAAGTCTACAAGCAGGCGAGTGTCGGTAGGTTTCCGTTTCATTTATAATTGTTCTTGGTATTGCTAATGTTGTTCTGCAACTATGGGGATGGGAGAGTTGAATAGATGTATTATTAAGCTGTAAGTTGTTGATTGTAATTGTGTTTCAACAGGATTCTCAATTTTGATGTTTTGATTTGAGAATGTGTTTATCTTTAAGTCCTACGGATTTCTCTAATGACAAAGAATTGGAAGAGATTTTTTAAAATTGTTTTTATGTTCCTAAACTTGGTTGCTTGCAGTTAATGACAACGAATTAAATTGGTTATATCTTTGTTTTTTGCCCTGTAGCTGGAATGGTGTGGACTGGAGAAAGGCTAGAAGTTAAAGCAATTGAGGAAAACATGGCAGCTTATTTCAACATGCTGCAAGGTTTCCTCCTGGTTTCCTTTGGGAGTAAAGTGGGTGCTGGCCCTACTCTGTCTTCTGTTATCCATGCAGCTGTGAAGCAAGTAATTGATTCCAGTTTTAGGTTATGGAAGGAATCCGTCTCCTTCTATGGTAAATTACTCTTCCCCTACTTTCCATCGTAAATTTCGACCTAAACTTTCGTCATTAGGTTATCCCACATCGATCGGGAGAAGGGAAAGATCCTGTGAATTTTCTCTTGAAAGAATTTAGAGAAGGAAAAATTCTGAAGGAATAAGTGGTTTATTGTTTGCTGTTTGCTGTCCAATTTTCTGCCTCAGGACACCTTTGACAGATAGATGGATCTTGCTGTACATTGTCACTGAGTTTGGTTTAATTCACCGTTTTCTTGTATCTACCTGGCTCTGGATGTCGTTTCGATGGAACCTAACAAATAGTGTTAAAGAATGTTAACATCATAAGCTTTGTATGATGTTGCAACTATAATGTATTGGGAACTGAATTCTGGATTAAAGTAAACTGATGCTGAATTAAGTTTGTCCGTGGGATGTTGAGGATTGTTGGGAGAGAGTCCCACATTGGCTAATTACGGGGATGATCATGGGTTTTAAGCAAGGAACACTATCTTCAATGGTATGGGGTCTTTCGGGGAAACCAAAATCAAAGCTATGAGAGCTTATGCTCAAAGTGGACAATATCATACCATTGTGGAGAATCGTGATTCCTAACATGGAAGAGGAGGGATTAGTTGAACACCCACGATATAAGTAGGGGTACTCTCGAGTTCATGTTAAAGTAAATTATCTATTACAATATCATGGAGGTAGAGAAGTTTTACTTTTCCAACTATCAGAAGTTTCCATCATCAAATTTTGATGATAGGGTTAAATTCAGTCGCATGTTCTTGTGAGTTCCTTTTTGCATCTAGCCAAATCATAATCTATGTTCGTCTTTCTCTTTTGATGACACTGAATCAACATTCTTTCAGGATCACAGAATAACAAGGACCAAAACCAAGTAGTTCCACAGTTGGTTGGTGCGGTTTGGGATGCTTGCTCTGCCCTTAAGAAAACTCCTTCCACAAATATAACTGCAATTGGCCGAGCAATAACCCAGGTAGCTGTGTCGGTGAAGGACGTCCTCCGAGAGATGAAGGATCTTAAACAAGGTTCCTCTGACTTGGACGAAGCTCCTGAAGAATCTTCAAGCAAAGTAGAAGCTGATACACAAGATGACGGTAATACAAGCGACGATGCTGATATAGGTAACGATTTGTCAGCAGAAGAGATGAGAGTTGCTCAATCTGCCATGAGTGTTGTATCTTCAATACTTGTAGTTACAAAGGAACTCATCCGCTCTATCACAAGTTTGCTCAAGCTGGAAAATGCAAACATTCAAAGTAACATAGCGTCCTTGGAGAATCTATTGAAACTATGCCAAGGAATCGGAGTGCAGGTCGACGAGCTTGGAGCTTGTCTTTACCCCCCACAAGAGATCCCTGCCATTAAAGCAGCTTCTGAGAAAATTTCTAGCTTTCTTGACAATATGCAGGCAGAGTTAGGAAGTCTTAATGGTAATTCAGAAGGCTTTCTTCAGGCATGCACCGATCTGCGAAATTCATGTAAACAGCTCGAGACCGAACTAAGTGGCTCCACGGCTACTGATATAGAAAGTCGAATGGAGAATGTGACTTTAAGCAACTGAAGGAGATTATGTGGTATATCTCCAGCTCACACAACATATTTCAGATTCAATTGTCAGCGGAGGGGGTTAGTATATTTTGATTGCTTTGGTGTATGTGGATAGCCATATTTACATCCAGTTTTGTTGCAATATTGGATCCAGTTTTTGTCACTATCTATTATTATGTACTTCTTAAAAAAGTTCCCTATTTTTGTACCCAGATCCAGATCCATCGCTAGTAGATATTGTCCTCTTTGGGTTTTCTCTTTCGGGCTTTCCCTCAAGGCTTTAAAACGCATCTGCTAGGGGAAGGTTTCCACACCCTTATGAAGGATGATTTGTTCTCCTCCCCAACCAATGTGGGACATCACAATCCACCTTTGTTCTCCTCCCAACCAATGTGGGACATCACAATCCACCCCCTTTGGGGCCCAGCGTCCTCGCGGGCACTCTTTCCTTCCTCCAATCGATGTGGGACCACCCCCAAATCCACTTCCCTTTGGGGTCCAGCGTCCTCGCTAGCACTCTTTCCTTCCTCCAATCGATGTGGGACCACCCCAAATCCACCCCCCTTTGGGACCCAACGTCTTTATTGGCACACCGCCTCGTGTCTACCCCCATTCGGGGAACAGCGAGAAGGCTACAGCAAGAAGGCTGGCACATCGTCCGGTGTCTGGCTCTGATACCATTTGTAACGACCCAGGCCCACCGCTAGCAGATATTGTCCTCTCTTTGGGCTTTCTCTTTCGAGGAAGGTTTCCACACCCTTATAAATGGTGATTTGAGGAGACGGCAGATATTATCCTCTTTGGGCTTTCCCTTTCGAAAAAGGTTTCCACGTCCTTATAAATGGTGATTTGAGTAAATGTTTAACAACCTGCTCGCAGATGTTGTCTTTTTTGTGTTTTCTTTTTCGGGCTTCTCTTCAAGATTTTTAAAATGCATCTACTTAGAAAAGATTTCGTTCTCCTCTTCAACTAATGTGGGATCTCACAGCATGACTGGAACTTGCACATGCGATAAAGTGTATGATACACAAAAAGTTAGTTCCACTGGTTTCGTTAGTTTTGAAGGATTCAAAATGATAGATTGGGTTCTGCCCTCTAATGGCATCGTGGAGTTAAATTTTTTCCATTGCCATAGAACTCAAGGACACAGTAGTACAAAAAAAAAAAAAAAAAAAAAAAAAA
>NW_019268527.1:3605136-3615809 GCF_002738365.1 Cucurbita moschata
AAAAAAAAAAAAAAAAAAAAAAAAAATCATGTTCGAGTAAAGTTGTAATTTTTCCATAATCATAATCACAACTACGATCAAAACTTCTTCATACATAAAATCTTGAATCTTTCACCCCACTCGACACATTACATTCGTAGTGGCCATTGCTTTAGCTGCCCAAACCAAACACTCCCAAGCCAACAAAGTATCAGTCCTGTCATTCTAAATCAATTCGAGCCTACCTTGTTAGAAAAGACACTACATATCATCAGAAAGATCGATAGTTTGATCTCCAATCTCAGAAGAATTATTGAATTCAAAAAATTACACGACCATTTAGGTGAATAATCAATAATGAATGTACGAGGCTTAGGCATGGAATACAATCTTCCCTCTCCCCAAAAGTAGAAAAAATGTCCCAAATGACATAGAATGTTGTGACTCTTGTTCTACCCTAATGGAAAACCTGATGCTATCTACAAAGAACATAAACAAAAGATATACATTATGAATGGGAGTCCCATGAAACTAAAAAAATTATTTTTCTCTCTTTTTTTGTTCTATGAAACAATGAAGAAATCAATCAAAATCATTTCCATTTCTTCCTGGCAACCAATAGGTGAAGTTGGGAGGTCCAAAGAAGCAGGAATAATACAAGGGAAACTCCAACAGATACCCAGAAATGCACCAACCAAGATGGCATTGGTTTGGGATATAAACCTAAAATAAGAACACACAACAAAGGAAACGTATTGGTAATATCATCAATGAACAATAAGAACAAGTTTTGTAATAAGATGAAGGAGCAAACCATGTCCAAATTTAACGCAAATTAGAAGCTCAACCATGCAAATGGCTAGAGATAGCCAACAAAACGCTCCAATCTTCTTTACCGGTTTCCTGGAATCACAGTTCGTTCAGTTTAGTCTCTAAATTTTCAAGTTTTTCTCTATTTAGTTCTTGAACGTACAATTTTGTGTCTAATATGTTCTTAAACTTTAAAAGATGTCTAGGAAATCCTTGAATCTTCAATTTTATGTCTAATGGATTCGTAAATCTTTGTTGAGAACCTATTAGACACGTTTTAAAGTTCAGAACTAAATAGATAAAAACGTGAAAGTTCAGAGATATTTAAGCTTCAAAGATTCATAATCTCGAACTGAGAAAACAGGAGGGAAGGGGGAGAAAACCTGTCTTGAAGGTAAACGTTGTACTCGCGAATTGTTGGTATGGCGATAAGCCACCATAAAACCAACCTGTATACTATTACAGGGTTTCTAGGAGGAATCCATAGACAGTACTTCAAGAAGAATGTGTTAAGCTCCACTGTCAAGAAGACGATGCAAAGAGCGAGAATTTGAATGAAACGCCATGGACCGAGTAAGGGATGCCACTCATCTTTATCCCATTGTGCTGGAGTGAACTGTCCCAAGCTCCGTTTCACCTGCAAATAAGACTACGCACTATTAGATCTTAGGACGAGTGGTATGGATGAAATCCTTTCAGCGCAACACGAGATGTACCCGAAAACGATGATAGTTGATAGATGAACAAAACAAGCTCAGTATTTCCCCTCAACCCAGATACAATGGTCACTTACAAAGAATGCAAGACTTACTTTCCCAATAATATTAGGCTGTCGACTTAGACCGACCCACTTGTATGTTTTCCCGTCGAAGTATCTGACAGTACGCATTCCTGCCCATATTCCTGCAAAACAAGTAACAGAACTGAACAAACACAAACACCAGATTTTGCTCATAGGCTTTATAGAACTGGAATATTTAAGACAATAGCTAGAAGGCAATAACTGGTCAGCCTCTACTTCCAATTTGCTAAGAACTCTACACATCAGTAGGTGGTAGGTGTAACTGTGAGATCTTATATCGATTGGAGAGAGGAATGAGTGTCAGCGAGGAAGCTAGGCCCCGAAGGGGAGTGGATTGTGCGATCCCACATCGATTAGACAAGGGAACAAAGCATTCTTTATAAGAATGTGGAAACCTCTCCATAGTAGACGCGTTTTAAAAACCTTGAGGGGAAGTCCGAAGAGGACAATATCTGCTGGCGGTGGGCTTGAGCCATTACAATAGCAGTTGGTAGGACTTTCATTCTTATCGACTTTGGGTTTCGATCTATATGACCTTCAAGCGGTACAAAGTCAACCTCTTCCGTAGAGACAGACAAATAGTAACATAACCTTGGGGAGCCCTCTGTACTCCCTACTCATTAGAGTTATACTAAGATCATTACACTGAGGTTTGATAACATTAGACAAGTAACTTGGAGTATTCCCAAACCATTACTAGAGAGTACCCCAGATAACCTAGTATAAGGAGGTCAATTTGCATACAGCATCTGGCTGATCAAGAGCAGCCATATTAAATCCATGGTTGCAACTCTCTCCACAGTTTCCCCATGTCATGGGCTTATCAGACTCATGGGGTATGGCTTACCATGTACTAGGGGTGTACACCCAACCCGAGAATCCAAGATCCAACCCAACACAACTCGAATTATAAGAGTTGAGTTGGGTTGGATTGGATTTCAGGTTTCGGTTGGGTTCATTTTTTTGAACCCGAACGATGGCATGTACTCATCATACACTAACAAAACAGGTAAGACCAGTTGGCACAAAGGAAAAAACTAACTAAAGAAGAATCGATATCGACTTGAACGGAAAACTTCAAGCTGAATGGCCTCAGAACAGTTATCGATCCCACCAGTCCAAAATTGAGTTCATGTTCTTTTGGTAATCTAGACTTTCAACAATTGAAAACCATATCCACATCATAGCTAGATCATCAAGATGAAGCAAAGCATTTTTCTGTGACAAATCCATAACTGGGGGTTCATTCAACACTCTTATAGATGAAAAGATAAACTCATAAAAGAGCATCAATATACATACACCCAATTTATTTCCAATTCCAGGTTTTGGTACGAGTGAGGAACTCACCAAACCAATTGCAAATTAATATGTCAAGAATGATACTGTCCCACCAGCATTCGTTGAAATTCGGTAGCATATGCCGGAAGGTAAGCTAAACAATAAGAGAAAAATTAATGTTAAACGGCCGACTTGAGCAAGAAATCGCACTAAGTCAATGATAAACAATACCCGAACTTAAGAACTCATTGAATTAGATTTTAGAGGTGTTCATGAGTTGGGTTGGATCGAGTTACGATATTTTTTAAACCCAGCTCAATTGTTCGGGTTTAAATTATTTCAACCCAAGTAACCCTTATTAAATAATGAACATTGGGCTGAATTTATTCACATTTTTGTTCTTAATAGAAGTAGAACGTTAATACATAAAATATATAATTATTTATTTTCAAACATTAAATAAAGATTTAAAACTTAATTTCAATATATATTTTGAAAAATTACCTTCGAGTTGTGGGAGAATAAATAATCGAGAAAAATAATTACGAAACTAAATAAAATTAAAAATAATAATAATAATACATTCACGTTAATTTGGTTCAACCAAACTAATTTAGAAGAATCTATGAACCAACTCAACTCATAAAGTTTTCATTTATTTAAACGTTTGGGTCGGTGAATTATAAACTTTTACAGATTAACTAACCGTCTCATAAATTTTGTTTATAAAAAAACTAACCTCCATTAACTCGAACCCAATTGATAGTACCCATAGAAGAGGCTGATTACGGATGAGTATAGCCTTACCCCACCATCCAATTATGTGAGCAGCAACAAATTCATCAAACAATGTTGCCTGAGTGAGCAAACGTAATCAGAAACATGAAGAACCATGTAATTATATACTTATAAATAAAGTTAAAGAAGAAATCATACATAGACATTCTTAAACCTGTTTGTGGGATTTTCAGGAACAAATATCCGACAATCTGTACCATAAGATCTCTCAGGAAGCTCTAAAATTCATGTATAAGAACAAAAAGAATGTATATTTAGAACATGCACTTGAAGAACAGACACCATTAAACAAACACCCATGAACTACGAGTATGAACTTATTACCAAGGCCTAGATCAGGATGGAGAAATTTCATGAATTCCCGAGCATCGTCACGCTTCTGAAAATAAATCTATGGATTAGAAAATACAGTATACAGAAGAAATCAGTGATATTGAAGCTAACACTCTGAATCTGTATCTTGAATGCTGAGTGGCATGAGAGTAGCTAGATGGTTTTATCAAGGAATTAGACGCAAAATATGAACAATCCAAGGGTATATATGTGAGATCCTATATCGGTTGGAGAAGGGAACGAAACATTCTTTATAAGGGTGTGAAAATCTCTCTTTAGTAGACGCGTTTTAAAACCACGAGACTAACGGCGATACGTAACGGGCCAAAACAGACAAGATCTACTAAAGGTGGGCTTGGGCGGTGTACTTGAATGGTTAAGAATCCATGAATTCCAGAAAGAAAATCTACCTGGAAAAGTAAAAATGTGAGTGCTACAAGATAAATGACAGCCAAGCCATGTACTAGGCGCCATACCGCTGGATGCGGCCGAATAAGAATCCTGCATGATAATGTTGCAAACCTGGTAAAACTAATCATGCAATGGTGACATATTCGTATTCATGCCAGAAAAAATCAATCCCCTAAAAGTGAAACCACCAAAAAACTATAAGCAATATGCAAGGAAGAACTCACGTAGAAGGAGCTTGAAGCAAGCAGTAGGCAAGGAATACAGCGATCATTGCCCACACACCCCTATGAGAATCAGCAAGAACTGAAGTTCATGAAGAGTAAAAGAGAAATAATTGTTCTTTTAGGAGAAGTATTTATGATTCTGAAGCAAACCTTGTAACGGATGTAACAAGATCACTTGATGCAGTGCATTCAGGATCTAGAGCTCCACTGACCCAGCTGATAAACACATCCGAATAACAAAATAAATTCATAACTGCAAATAGTTCATGCAAAAGAGAAACAAAAGGACTTCTTTCAAAATTTGAAAAAATGATTGAAGAAGACAACAAGAACATCCAAGAACTGAATATTACCATGCACTAGGAAACAGAGCCTCTAATGCCCTCCCGTTATTCTTCCTATCCAAAGTGTTAGAATCCAACCCAAAACTATAAATGTCGAACACCATGGTTCTGAACGCGATGAAGAGGATAGGTGAAAGAAAAAATAAGAGCAAAAGTTATTATTCTGTTCCAAACAAGATGAAAAGACATAAGACATGGACACAAGTGGTTTCCATGTAGTTTAGAATAGATTATAAGCAGCTCAATTGTCTACCAACCAAAACATGAACTTCCATCTTTTAGCAAACAAAAGCGTACTTCATTAGTCAAGAAATTGAACATGGAAGTAATTATCAAATAATTTGTCGACTTCGAATTATAAAGACATAATCAGAGAACAGAACACTCACATAAGAAAGCAGGCGCCAACAAGCAATAAAGAAACCGTGCGTGGTTTATAGGCCCATGCAGTCCACGGATCGAGATCATCTATGTTTGATAAAAGAGAATCACCACTCTCTCGAATCACATGATTCTTTTTACTCACTCTCCTTGGACCAATAAGTTCCATTGATTGAACTGAAAAGGTTAAATTTTCCTACTGCAAAACATGATGACACACCATTGGTATTCATAAAAGACAGTAAGCTGTACACTCGCAGTGAGGGTGGGGGGAAGAAGAATCCCAAATGGTTAAAGAAATTATACAGAGCAGGCATCACCCAATTCACATACATATTTACATAAAACGAGCAGATTATCACGAATATAAAAAACGTGGAGAATGTGATTACGGTTGAGCACATAAGAATTGAAAGAGAGTAGTGACATGTTGGCAATATGATGAAGGTTGTTCTTGAGGTGGATTTCAATGAAGGAGACATAAACTCAAAGGGAAAGCTAATATTCCTGAAATTACAAAACAAAGACCCCACCAACAATAGATATAAAGAAGCTACAATAACAGGCAGCAAACGGCAGGCACATTGATAAGGTAACCAATCAATCATTCATCACAGACTGAACCACGGCATGTAGTGAAACATTGGCATGCACAACAAAGAAAAATGCAATCATAAAATAACCACTTCGAAAACACACAGTCGAATCCTTAAACAAGCTATCAAGAAAACAGTTTCTTCACCACCAATGCAATGAAATTACAAATAGTCCTGTTGAAAGATTCCATCACAGCATGCAACCAAGTGAGGCTGACATACTTCGGTCAAAAAGTATGTAACACAAAAGGGCTGTTAGGTGAAGTGATCAACAAAACATTCCACTGAAGCATGTGAGATTTATCCCCTTTGCCAAACATAAGGAATCGACCCTACAAGTTCCCTATTATTGACATTGAAGCCCTCGCCATTCTATTTCTAATCAAACCATCTTCTGACATGTAGAGTATAAAGTCAAAGAGACTCTCTAAACACTCCAATCACTTAAGATGGAAAGTAGTATTCGTTGAGAGATGGCTGCTAGCAATCCACATTGCCCTCCAGAGAAGATTGAATTGCCCACATCAATTCCACTTGCATAAAGAGAAGCTAACTAACATTATTGCAATCTGACAGTGACACCCCAACCACACCGCTAGCAGATATTGTCCTCTTGGGGCTTTCTCTTTCGGGCTTCTTCTCAAGGTTTTACTTCCTATAGTTATACGTCCCTCGTTGCAAATTGGGAAGGTCTTTTGTAAACACCATGGATTATACATCCCTCTTGTAAATTTCAATCCTCAATAAAAAAAAGTCTCTTATTAAGGAAACGCATCTGCTAAAGAGAGGTTTTCACACCCATATAAAAGAATGCTTCGTTTTCCTCTCTAACCAATGTGGGATCTCACAATCCACCCTCCTTCGGGGCCCAGCGTTCTCGCTGGCACACCGCCCGATGTCCATCCCCCTTTAGGGTTCAACGTCTTTGCTGGCACACCGTTTGGTGTCTGACTTTGATACCATTTATAACAGCTCAAACCCACCGCTAGAATATTGTCCTCTTTGGGCTTTCCCTCAAACTTTTTAAAACGCGTCTACTAGGGAGAGAATTCCACACCCTTATAAAAAATGTTTCGTTCCCCTCCCCAACCGATGCGGGATCTCACAATTCATCCCTCTTCGGGTCTCAACATCCTCGCTGGCACTCATTCCTCTCTCCAATCGATGTGGGGTCTCATAGACAGAAAACTCCAAAATTTGATGTCTTCCTTGCAGAGGCTGTCAAACATTTTGATAAAGCTCGACAAGTAGCTTCTTCATCACCATATAGCAGAAATTAATTGAACTCTATATCACTCAACAAAAACTATTATGGCATTCCATGCAAGTAATGACCAAGAATTCAAAACCCTCAAGCAGCCCGCTTCTCTCTGCCTTCCTCTCCCCAGATCTTTCTAACATGAAAATGTGTGTTAACAGAGCAATCTCTCCGTCTCTCTCCCCAGATCTTTCCCATAAATAATCCAAAATACCCTTCGTCTAGAATCTACTTCCGCATCCATCTGTAAGTTGTAAATCAATAGAACTTTTCCCTTAACTTCAATAATAAGCGCATTACCAAAGTATACCCAACTTCAGGGGGGAGGAAAAGGAGAGAGAGAGAGAGAGAGAGAGAAAAGGCAAGTATGATGCAAAAATATAGTAATTGAAAACAATGAATAAGCACGGATCCAAAAAGCTATCAAAAAAAACCCCATACGATTCAAAGAACCACTTCAAACCTTCTAACAGGCTGTTTACCATTGAACAAATGCAAATCGTGATAGAAATCGAGTGAAATAAACTAAACCACAAACGAGCAAAAGCACAAACCAGGAAATAACACAACCCAAAATTCACTCACGACTTCAAAGAGAAGGGGAAACAAAAATACAAAGAATCAAAAACAACGAATCCAATTCAATTCCCCTAAAAGCTTAAAGAATCACAAAAGATAAAGACATAGCAAAAAAGACATACGCACTCAGCAGCACAGCGCGGATAAAGAATCACAAAGCGAATGAAGATGCCGACACCGCAGAGAGATGCAAAACATCAATCCAGAAACAGGGGAACGATGCCGAAAGGATTAAAGCGAGAAACGAATACAAAACACTTCAATCCCCTTTCGGCAATTGGAAGTATTAGACTACAGAAGCTTATTCACATAGAAAACTGAACTGTGAGCTGAGAAACGGCGGCGCAGCCGTGAAATTGAGAAGAAACAGAATCGCAAGTATGAATCAGAGAAGAAGAGGGATAGACGGCAGTAGAGAGAGGATAAAAAGAGTGAGAGAGAGGATAAAAAGAGTGAAAGAGCAGTGATGAGAATCAGAAAGATTGGGAGAGATTGTGAGAACAGTGAATGAGTGAAAGTAAGAGAAATGGGTGTCTGTGAAAGAGAGTGATGGAGGTACAAACATGGCGGATTGAAGAAGAAGAAGAAGAAGACGAGAAGAAAAGTTGAAATTTACAAAAGCGAATCAAACAGAGGGAGTGATAGCGAGAGGTCGTGTGGGCAATGGTCAAAGATAATAGATTCCAAGGGTTTTGGATTTATTTATTTTTTTATTTATCAATAAATATCACAGACAAATAAATAAATAAATATATATATATATATATTAAATTTTGTGCAAAAATGGATTTAATTCAAAGTAATTGGTTTAAATAAAATTTTAAGTTATTATTATTATTATTTAGAGATAAAAGTTAAAATTTTCTAAAAATTAATTATGAGAAAATGTTATGTTTAATAAATTTACTTAAAAATAGGTTATATTTTTTAATTTACTCTAAAAAAAATTAATTGAGAAATTTATTTTTAAAGCTTAATTAGACAATTAATTGAAGGACAATGAAGAGCTTAATTTCAAACTTGAATTAAAGATAAAATTAAAGTATAATTAATAAAAGAAATTTAAGTCAATTTAATTTTTAAAAATGACAATAAATACTAAAAATTTAATGGGCCTAAATAATTTTGCAAAAAACATCACTAAATAAAATTATTTGGGTTTAAAAATTATATTTGTCTTTAATTTCTGAAATTAATATTTAAAGAGAATATTGATGTGACATTTCATACAATAAATGTTTGTATTTTTGAAAGACGAAACTTTATTTTTTATACTAAAAATTAGATTGGAATTATTTGAGTCTCTCGTAAATTTTGAGATAAAGAAAACATACCCGTATTATATAGAAGAAAAGAACAACGGAGCCAAAATACAATTGCACGTCTTCAACTGTTGAGGCTCGACCCTATGGTTAACCTAATAGGCTGAAGTCGGTGAGGCACCCGTCATGCATGCTCCAGCTCGTTGCATCTTAGTTTAGTGTAATCGGATTCATATTAAACCTAATTTGAGGGAGAAACACAGAAAATTCAAAGGATTTAGATTCCGAATTTTTTTTAATTAAAATATGAATTAAATAGAGATATTGATAATGGAGTAGTAGAGGATGGGACCCAAATGGCATCAAAATTAATAGACTTCATTGATGAGGAATATGCAATGTGTCCAAACAAGGGTAAGCATAGGTGCAACATATTGAGTAGGCCATACTATTATTAATCAAAACTTCAACTTTCTAACAAAAATAAAAAATCGATTTTGTTAAAGAATTTTTACTCGAGCTTCGGTAATTCCGACATAATACAAACAGAAGAACATGGACAGAGACGTTATAATCTCTCACATATAGTGTCAATGTTTGAAGTGGGAGGGTAATCCTCCCAGTAAACTGAGCGTTCCCTAAATCGACTTCACTATTAAATAATCATGCATTACGGTAGAATCTCTCAATTCTCGATCATCATTTCCTCACACGTACTACCCTAAACCAACTCCACTGTTAAATAGTCATGCATTACGATAGAAACTCCCAATTCTCGAAAAAAAATAAAGCCCTTTTCATCATTTTTTCACACGTACTACCCAAAACTGACTCCACTGTTAAATAGTCAAGCATTACGATAGAAACTCCCAATTCTCGAAAAAATATAGTCCTTTTCATCCTTTATTCGCACGTACTACCCACAGCAGCATTCAAGTATTATTCTCATGATAGGTAATAAACATCAATCGGATGACTTAAACTGGCATTATGTTGAAAGTCAAACTGCCATGGATAGCGATTCTTAGTCGTCTAAGTTTTTTTTTGTGTATTCATGATTGCATTTTTTCCCCCAACCAAGATCTTTGACTCTTTGTTGTGAAGATGCAAGTGAACATAATTCATTAGATACGGCACTAATTGTAACAGCCCTAATCCACCGCTAACAGATATTGTCCACTTTGACCCATTACGTATCGTCATCAGCATCACGATTTTAAAACGTGTCTACTAAGAAAAGGTTTCCAACCCTTACAAGTAATGTTTCGTTCACTTCTCTAACTGAACCGATGTGTGACACTACGTAATATTAATATTATAATCTCTTTTTGGCAATATTGGCCACACAAGGAGAGGAACTGACGAGAACATTAAATTATTGGGGTTTTTTTTTGTTGGTATGGGGATATGTATTAAGTAGGGATGTGCATAGCTGGTTGAGATCAGATCTGCAAAATGTGGGGAAAGATATTAAAGAAGAGTGGCCCATTGTCTTACCCAATATACTGCAAATTATGCTCAAATGTTTTTTTTTTTATTTTTAAAGTCTATAATAACCATTTAAACAAATCAATATAATATACTTGTCTTGGTTTTTTTTTTTTTTTTTTTTTTT
>NW_019268527.1:3616392-3618230 GCF_002738365.1 Cucurbita moschata
TCTTTTTTTTTTTTTTTTTTTTTTTGTCAAGATTCCATGTCTTCTTCTGTTTTGGAAATTAGAATCATTTTGGCTTCGTCTGGGAGATCATCACTTTCTATACGATTTTAAATGATGTGATGAGATAGGAGTATTCATACGTTCGGTTGAATTGGAAAAATCTTTTGAACTAACTCGAAGTTTCGGGTTGGTTGGGTTGGTGACACGAACAACCTGAATAGAGTTTACTACTTAACTCAATCCAACTCTATTTTCGGATTATAATTAAAAACTCATAAATTTCAAATGCTTGAACATTTATAATTAACTAATATCATTTACAAACGCTAACTATTCTAAATCTTTGTAAAGGCAAGATAGGTTTGGATTGGGCTATAACCTTATTTTCGGGTTGGTAGGGTTGACTTGACCAAAATATCAACCCACGAACCAAAATCAAATATTTGGTTTTTCAAGAATTCAACCCAACTTAAATCATTTACAAATGATAAATATTCTAAATCCTTTTAAAGGCAAGATAGGTTTGGATTGAGCTCTAACCTTTGACCAAAAACCTAAACCGAAAGAAGATATAACCTAACTCAACCCGACACAACTTTTGTGGTTTGGTTTGGGTTCGTTAGTCCGGATGGTTCAAGTCACTCCTAAAAAGTAAAAAGCGTTATTAGAAGGACAAAGACGGTGGGTAAATGAGAGTAAAAGTTGTGTAAGCTCTGTTCCTGTGTTCAATAAAATCTGAGTTATTATAAGAGAGAAGGAGAGAGAGAGAAAGAGAGAGAGGGAGGGGAGGGAGATGGTTTAAAAAGGCAAGAAACAAGAGCACGATACGAAAGGACATGGGATGGAGGGTCAGAAAGCCACAAAAGAGGTGAAATTAAGAATTGAAGGGGTAGACGACTGACTAGGACCATTCATGCTTTGCTGCTCAAGAATTTCTGAGAACTAAGAGACAAATAATTAATTTCCAATAACTCTCTCTGCCAATTCAATGCGCACCACTGTCCAATCCTTTCAGAAACGTTTTGTGTTTTTAAGGTATCAGAATATGACACTCATAGCCTGTTTTCTACTGCCACTCTATGATTCCCTCCCCTATTTTTCATCCCACATATTTTCTTGTTTTCCTACACCACTGTCGCTGTTGCATTCCCTGTAAAAACAAACAGCGGTTTCAATTTGGAACCTGGAGGAAGAGCTATCGGTTGGGAATCACGACTCTCTATAATGATATTATATTGTCCACTTTGAGCATAACCTCTCGTGGCTTTGCTTTGGGTTTTCCTAAAAGGTCTCGTACCAATGGAGATAATACCTACACGCAACTAACTATCATCTTCCTTCAGCGGGGGAATGGGAATTCTCTAGGGATTTGAGAATTGGTCAGATCAAGCTCCTCCACTTCTAATCTAACTTGGTGGACCATGAATTTTACCATTTGGGTCTCTCTCTAACTCATTTGAGTAATGTGGGCATTTTCAGAATCAGAGGACCAGAGAATGGTGAGGTGTTGCATTTAAAAGCTCAATCTATCACCACAATTTGATGGACAATGGTTTTGACATGGGACAGAAAATTTTCCATTCTTTGGTGGTTTCATAAAGGTGTAAGGACCCAACCATCTTGAAAAGGAAGAATAGGGAAAGTCACAGACTGTGTAAGGACCCAGCGTCTTTAAAAGAAGAGTCAGGAAAGATGCAGACTCTCTGCTATACTGTTGCATCTTTCACCCCTCCTCACATGACTGTTTATGGGGACTACACATTGTTTACTGCTAGCTAGGCCTACGATTCTTTTTGACTCCCCCCACCAAGACTTTTTTTTTTTTTTTTTTTTTTTTT
>NW_019268527.1:3618849-3651875 GCF_002738365.1 Cucurbita moschata
TTTTTTTTTTTTTTTTTTTTTTTTTTTACGAGTAACGTGAATAGGGTCTATAAATTCATATACAAAATAATCACATGTAAGTTCCTGAACCGAACCTTGCAGAATAGCATCGCTTTCTCCATCTCTGCACACACATGACTTTTCTCGTCCTCTCATTATTCAACTCCAATGCCTTCAACCTCAGCCCTATGATCGATCCAAGTTCCAGCCAATGAATGTTCTTGTATTTTCATGAACAGCGAATTCTGCTCCTCCCTCTCCAAATCTGTTACTAAGGAAAAAAAAAATTACCAAGGTCACGTGATATTGTTATCGCAAGAATATCAAAGTTTGTCAGTTATTAAGTTTTTATTATTTGAAGTATCTTCATGAGATTAGGACAGTGAACTGATGAGCAATACCTGAGCTTTCATTGGTGGTGCTCTGTCTTTACTGCATTTTCAAACTACGCTGCCGTTAAAAAAGGTGGAGATGATCGACTTAGTTATGATCCTTCTTGTTCCTTTTTAGCATCAGAGACATTTGATTGATATACTCGTGCCCCAACCGAGTTCCACCCATCAACCACTCAAGAGCCTCAGCTGCTGCGTCCTTTTCTGCATTCTTTTTGTTGGTACAAGGTTGTCCCATAATTTGCAGTCCATTAAATTCCACAGTTGCTCGAAATTGATTGTTCTTCAATTGCATAGTCTTATAGGTGGGTGCAGCATATCCAGCCCTTGTTAGTAATGTCTGGAGCTGACTTTTAGAATTGTCACCACCAGGTCGACTTTCCGTTCTTGAAACAGAAGTTGGTGCCGCTGCCAAAGTAGTAGATGCCATGGAGGGCTGCTGAAAGATCTGGCGGCCAAAAACGAATCGACCTTCACACTGATCTTCTGAAATAAGCAAGCGTACAGCAGATAGGAGCTCATGGTGGGAGTGCAAGTCCATCTTTGGATTTAGTAGCTGCACATTGACCAGATCAATGAATAGAAGCACTTAGTGTTGTCTAGTAACATTTCACGTTATGAAGTTTTGTTTCTATATTTTCTATATTTTAAAAACATAATGTAAAGTTAGACCCTTTTTAGTGGATTTAATTTTGGTTGAGATTTTAATAACTTTTAGAAATTGAAAGTAAAGTAAAGATATTGTTACATAAATGAATTCATTGTAAGAGCTATAAAACAGAACGATATATCATATGGAATCTAAATTAATTGTAGTAAAAAATTTAGTTAGAGAACACATTATCAACTAAAACTAAGAAAACAAAAGCAAAAAGTCCTATCAACACACGACAAACGATATTCCACTTACTTTCTTCTGTATAAGCTCTTCAAGTTTCAATCTTAATTTCTGATACATCTCAGCTACATCAGGTTTCATAAAAAATTCCAAAAAACCGCTCAACATTTTCAAGTGTCCATCCTGCATGAACAAGAGTTCACGTATGATGGTTGAAAAATAATTGAAAAAAAAATGCAGCAGAAAAAACAACTGCAAAAAGTATGCAGGAGAAAATGTTGATTCCGTAGAATACTTACATGATCACCCTTTGAGATGTTTCCACCAAAGAGAAGCAGCATTGAGTCAGAAATAGCTGTTGAATCTCGAAGGAAAATAGAGTTCACTTTTATCTTCTCATTGAAAACTAGCCATGGAAATGGAATCCGCGACTCTCGGGCGTTGACCGAGTTCTATACAGCAAAGTTAAGATGGTACTTAAAAGGGTGATAATAAGTAATTGTAATAACTTGACTACATTTCTAGTCAAAAGAAAAATAAATGCATATTACAAAATACTAGCAGTTGAAGAACATGCATACCGAATAGAGAAGCACCTGGCCATCCTCCATAGTTTTGAGAGAAAATGACTTCTCGTTATGCTGTATGCCATTAATGTTAGTGAACACCAAAAACGTAATAAAGTGACATCATATTTGGGAGCAAGCACAAAGAAGTTATGCTTGAAGATGATTCGGCCAACCAAATGATAATTTATTGTAATAGGGTAATTTTTTTTTAGTTCTATTGTAATAGAGTTACTTGACCCCGACAATGGAAATAACAAACGATAAATGTATTAATTTGTTTGACACAAAAGGATTAGAAAAAGGAAGACAAAAGATTGGTTAAAATTAGATAAGGACAACAACATACCACAATAGAGCAAACTCCAGGATATAGGCCATAGCAAATAACTGCACGTATGAGATGTTCATCAAGACTCCAAGCATTGTAGGAGTCCAAGTACCCATCAACCAAGCCAGTATCTCTAAGCAAGGAGAAAAACTCCTTCCTCAGTGAATCAATAGCCTTCATTGATTGTACAGAAAGGAAGTTCTTCCAACAGAAGTCATATCCACCAAAGTTCCTCTCTGCTTCTTTCCATCCCCTATAAGCCCGGATGATAGCAAGGTGATCACTATGATCTTGTGAAAATTGGGACTTTGCAGCCTCTGCAGCCTTAAAATAAATAAAACAGAATACATTAATGAGGGAACTGTTTTTATTTCTATTATTTTGATTGTAGATTTATATGGCTTGTCGTTAATTTTCAATTCTGCAAAAAACTTTGTATTCAGTAGATGAGCAATATTGAAGAGGAAGAAGATAAGACATCACCCTATTCCTTTATCCTCTGTGTTAGGCTTAGGGATTCCTCATCCTAAAGGCTTTTAGGCTGTGTTATTCCTCTTAAGATGTTTATCTGATCTCCTTGTTTACCATTAAAAAAATGATTGTGGTTTAAACCGAAAGAACCTCCATCAGAACAGTCGCTGTAATAGCAAAGAGAGTTTTTTTTTTTTTTTTTTCACTTCGACTTTAGTTTACCCTGAAGGGAAAACCTACATACTGAAGCGATAAAACGCCAAACACCTACGTTCCTCAGCTTTTTTGACATCCTCTTTTGAATAATTACTATCAGCCACAAGTAGTCTTGAGGGCTTGAGCTATATACACATAAAAGAGTTAGAGGAGGTTATTATTATCATTATTATTTGGCTAAGAAACCATAGTTCCATTGATCAAAATGAAAGAATATACAAGGACATAAAGTACAAACTAGTCCACAAAAAGGAGTCTGAAAACCTAACTACAGAATTGGATTTCAATCCAAAAGATTAAGACCAAGCCTAAGTACTAAATGCCCGAGGCATTAATAAATTCCAGGTAACATAACGAATTTGACCTGTTAAAAACTAAAGCAAATGCAAAGCCTATTATATAATATACCATGAGCAAGCACACTTACATCCTTCTTCTCCAGTGGCATTAGGAAAGGGTCCCTCACACTGAGGCCAGCAACAATGGTCAAAATTGGATCCAAACAATTGAGAATAGCACCTAATATCAACATCTTTCCCAGTTTTGGCTCCATTGGGAGCATAATCAAATAACGACCTGTCAAAAGCACTGAATGAGGTCATCTGTTCCATATTACAAATTATACGAGACCATAGATCCTCAAGACAGAAATAATAAATTAAACCCTACGCCATACCTAATACAGTAAGATTTTCATTCTCATCAAATGCTCCAATGATCTTCAAATATTCAATAGCATTCTGAACCTGCAAACAATAGTTGACCAAAAATCATTCCAGCAAACATGAAAAAGTAAGGTGGATAAACATGCAAAGGGGGATCATAGACAACGAAATGTGGGATTTAAATGCATTAACTTCATTATATATTGTTTCCAGATCAAAATATGAATGAAAAAGACCAACCGCTAGGGGCTCTGGTGACTGCAAAGCCCTAGATAGAAACTTCGATATACTTCCAAGCTTTAGGCTTTTTATTTGCAAGCAGAGGGACTGTAAAGGTGTTCTCAAAATTTCTGCCAGCTGATACTCGGCAAAAGCATTAAACACACACCTAGGGTATAGATGATAGCATTCGCCTGGTTGAACACGGCCAGCCCTTCCTCTTCTCTACAAGGTGGGAAGATAAAAAAGATCAAAATTAACAGACTAAAAGATTTGAAATACTTGAAATATGTTCAAACCTCCGCGCGTGCACACACAGATCTCATTGTCATCCATGGTCAAACTTTTAGAAAAAGGATGTATAGACAAGGAAAAAGAAAGTCAAGACATGGAAATGACATGGCAAAAGAAACCCCACGCCCGGAACTGTGACATATTTGATTGCAGATTACATATATTTCAGGAATAAAGTATTGGGCAGCATGAAGCTCTAGGCCAGATATACAAGAATTATAACTTTTTCCTATTTATGATTGCTTCCAATTACTAGCATTCGCTTTTTATCTTGTTTCTTATTCCATTATACTATGTGTTCATTAGGCCGTCCATGTTAAGCATATAGGTACAACCAGGTCATTGTAAACCATGAAGGCAAAAATCCACAGGTCATCATAATCAAGCCTTTTATCAGATTACTCTCTTTCGTATTTGTCTTTTAATTCCTGTATTTCGTGTATTTGAAATAATCTGAACTTGTAGCAATGTCTTTTAGTGGTCTTTTGTCTGTCTTTTGTAAAAATCGAAATTTTTATTACTATTTTAATTAAATTTCAGATGTGCATGTATGTGTTTAAATGTTTTAAATTTATATGTATTTTCAAATATTCCACGTCAAAAAGTGACTGTCAGTAGCTCAAGCCTCTTGAAAAGCGGGTCTTTCCCAAGTTAAAAAAGTTTAAGAAAGAATCATCCTGATACTTGGTTAGGTTTGATTAAAAAGGATATTTCTGAGAACATATTCAGATCATAGGTTAGCAATTAGTAAAAATAATTTAAAAGCTGGAAACATAAGCATGATACCTCCTATAATTCAGATCAAATAAATGAAGACACTAAATAGTATCTACTAATAAATAACCAGCCTCTCGGGTACTAAATTTAATGTTATAATGCAGCCTTATTAAGTGATTGGAAACAATGCTCTGGCCTCTGAGGACAAAAAAGGATTAGTTCC
The DNA here is from genome assembly GCF_002738365.1 of Cucurbita moschata. NCBI lineage: Eukaryota > Viridiplantae > Streptophyta > Magnoliopsida > Cucurbitales > Cucurbitaceae > Cucurbita > Cucurbita moschata. Next base: position 3,623,782 of record NW_019268527.1, read on the forward strand.
AATTTTATTGGAGGTCCCTAAAGGGCCAGAGAAGGATTAGTTAAAAGAATAAAAGAAGGCAGCCATCATCCAACTGTCTGCAAAAAAAAATCCCTCCAACAAAGGAGAGGTGGGAAAAAAGGCATGAGTAAAATAATTGGAATATCAATCATACATAGAGAAACATTCAAACAAAAAATAGAATGGAAATCCCATATGGTTCCTCATACATGCTAACATTCGAGGGATCTACTCATATCCTTAGCAAGAGAATATAACCTTACTTGTTGAGCAGAAACCTTGGATATCCATGAGGGAAGCAAACAAGAAGTGTTATTTAAAGCATCATACGATGTTTCTTTTGCCTTTCCACAGTCCAGAACATACACAACATCGTTTATAGTGATACTTGTCTCAGCAATATTTGTTGCAAGCACTATCTTTCTCATTCCCTTGTCAGGTTCGATAAATATTAACCTCTGCAGACATTTAACATTAAAGTTGAAGTGTTGATGGATATACAAATTTGGGAAATAAAATTTTAGAAAGAACGAAGAAAGAGCATAGAGTGTACAGGAGCACATTCATGCATTCACAGTTCCTCTCTCAATAAAGATGAAAATTATTGGCTATGTCATGCAGAAGGAAAAGAGCATATCATGCTAACTAATATCTCACGCAGACAGGAGAGGGGGGAGAGAGAGAGAGAGAGAGAGAGAGAGAGATGTGGCAAATCAAATCATTCTGTTTCCACAATCATTACCTGCTCTGAACTGGCCATTGAACCATGGCAAGCCAACAACAATACACGAGTTGGATCTCCTAATAAAGGGTGAGACTGAAGTTTCTCTTTCAGAGAACTGATGTCATCCCACCCAGTCATAAAAACAAGAATAGCTCCAGGTATTTCACTCTCACATATGCGGACTAGAAGATATTCAATGAGATTAAAACCAAGACAATCAGGATTCCAAGACGATAAAGACTCCTGAGTTTGAAGACTGTACTCCTTAAAATCAGCTGCCATAAGTGTTTCCTAATAACAAAAGATTCAAGTGGGGAAAAGTGTTAGCAGATTAGGATTTTTAAAAGTACTAGAGCATCCAAAAACTTTGCATACCCGAACAGAGGAGGCAATCTGGGTTTTCCTCTTTCTTGGTGCTTGTTTGCTCATTTTCCATGTCTTCTCTTGACCATAATCATCTATTTGATTGTATGGAGTTAATCTGTAACCCGTCATTTCTAGAATATCCTCCAGAAAATGAGTTCGGACAGGGTGTGCGAATCCCTAATGCAGACCAAAGGAAAGGACTCAGCGCTGCATTCAACTAAATTTCCAGTCTTGAATTGAGCTAACTTCCACCAACAGGCAAAAAAAAAAAAAAAAAAAAAAAACAAATTGAGGGTTTTGGAATTGTTCCATATTCATCAAAATTTCCACTTATTATCCAACTCAAACAACCAGACATTAAGAAATATAGCCTTTTGAGGGTTATTAACATCTAAGAAATAAGTTCAACTCTTTAGTCTGATGACCAGAGCTGCAATTTCTAAAATGACCATTTCTCAAATTAATCTCACAAAATGCCTCTCTCTGGGAGTGAACGGATAGTTCCTCTCTAAGAAAAACATGAGGGTCTGAAAATAATTGCAAAATAACCTTAATATTGAGTTCCTAAATCTGATTTGCAAAAAAAAAAAAAAAAAAAAAATTCTATCGAACAGTCCAAGGTTAGAAACTCTGCAAACGATGTGATTTCACTTAAATGAATCAATCTCCTTTACAACTATGCTCAATCCATGGAGTTAACAAAAATGTTCTCAAGAAAGAAACAATAGATAATACAAATCTAATTATTAGTTACTGAAGCCAAGCCTGTAATCTTTCAAATTCATTCATAGAGGAATAAGACTAAACGGCAGGCATGATTCCATAACATTGAATTCTCTTCTCCAAGAAGAATAACGAACTTCATAATATTATTACCGGAATGTGAATAATTTGAGCACCACCAAAGTAGGATGAGAAAAGTTCTGCATCTAAAGTTGCACTCATTAGAATCAACCTCAATTCTGGCCGCCGAGGAAGGAGATCTTTCAGGACAATAAGCAGAAAATCTAGAATGAAAAATATATCGAATGAGAAGTTATAGTTTCATAGACCAAAATCACCTATATGAATTACTCTTCACCTTCATTCATTCCACGTTCATGGATTTCGTCAACAATAACATGAGTTATGCCTTTCAAATTTCTATCAACCAACAATCTTCTCAACAAGATGCCCGTGGTACAAAAGAGTAGATGAGTCTCCCTCCCCTTTATACCCTCCAGCCGCACTTTATAACCAACCTTGATTAAATATATGAAGAAATAGAAACTTTATCATAATCCATGACGTTAAATGGCAATGGTTTTGGTTTGAGACTTTGAGCGGCTTACAGATTCACCCAATTTCTCCCCTCTCTCAGAAGCGACTCTCTCAGAGACAGACATAGCAGATATTCGTCTTGGCTGTGTACATACGATGCTGCAACCAGCTCCACGAAGTGATTCTACTTCTGATTCCAAAATGAATTGGGGAACTTGCGTAGTCTTGCCACAACCAGTTTCACCTGATATAATAATAACCTGCAGAATCCAAAATCCAGCAGTTACAAGGCAAATATACACTTGAAAAATTATTAATTTTTTTTTTGCAGTATACACCAACAATGATACCTCATAAAATAATAACAGAAAAATAGAACTTTGGGCGTAATAAATATAAAAAAAAATAGTAATAACTTTTCACATAAAGGCAGATCTGACAAACAATCTAATATAATATGGGTGAGAAGATGAACCAATATTCTTTTTCAAAACCATAATGTGAAAATAGCTTTCATCAACATGTATATTTTGAAGATGGTACAACAGAACTGAAGTTTACGAGTTATTCTAAAAAATACACAGATTAGAAAATTTCTGGATTATTAAACAAAAATAGAACAAAATTTTCAAAATGGTGGACTTTTTAAAAAAGAACAATAGAATTTCTTTTTCTTTTCCATTTAACAGAGAAGGAACTTTCCAAGCCCATCATATCATCATAAGAAATAATAACTCTTTTGAAAAGATGAATACAGATACAAACTATGGATTATAAGGGACCCATAAAACACCACGGAACTTCTAGAGAAGCTCTCCAAAGAAAGTGTAACTAATTTATATTTTAGAAGTTATAATAAGAAATTCCAACTAGAAAATTGAAGAGATTATATCCCAAAAGTATTCAAGATTCCATTCCTTAGTTTGGAATGGTTTTCTCATCCTCTCCGTCCAGAGATACCAACAACTGAAGAAATGGAGTTGATCCAAAGAACCTTAGCCCTTCCTCTAGGATAGATGTGTTGTACAGGGTAATGAGCTGCAGCTTTGGCTACTAAATTTATGATTATGAGAATGCCATTCCATGACAGCTTATAGTGAAATGACATGTTAGCATGCAACAGCAAGTTAAAAAGACATGATATATTAATATATAGAACCATGAGCACCTGATTCTGTGAGATTGTGGTCAATATTGCATCCTTCTCCTTGTAAGCAGGGAGACTTTTCCGAAACTCCAGCATTTCTCTTCCTTCAGGAGATGACTGATTTTCCAAAGTAATGTATGAAGCAGAAAGTGAATAAAAATACCAGAAAAAAAAATCAACATTATGTGCCATGAGAAAAATGACTTGCAACCTAGGTGGTAACCATATCTTACTGTATACTGTATTTATCAAAAAAAAAAAAAAAACTTCCAAAAAATATGGATGTGTGCATAAAAGCTTTTTTCTAGCTAAAAGATATAAATGTATCTACACAAAAACTTTTGTCTAAATGTAAAATCCCACTAATTCATCACAACTCATTTCAAAACGAGAAGCCTGCAAAGTTTAATTTTACCTTGAAAAAGAATTTACATGTCATTATTCAAATCATACAAACTTATGAACAAAAAATGGAATTTCTTTAACAAGTGCAGTAATAGGAACTCTACACTGTCAGATCAAATGTTCACCAATACACTCCAGTACTTCCTAATTTAACTAAATGCTGTTTCATGCATCAAATAGACCTCAAAGTCACTTGTTTTCTCAACTATAAAATAAGCTCTGTGTAACCTTTTGAGTACTACAACTATATTTATAAGATCAAACGCAAGCATCTTAGAGAACCAAAAAGATCTTGCACAAGTATTCGGCAAAATTTGTAAGAGCATCATGCTAGTCATAGACCACACAGAACAGTCAAACCTATAATGTAAAAGTTCAAAAAATACTCAACCAAACGAAATGCTTTGAAGGATATCGATAACAGATGGTGCTAGGGAAATTGGACCTGCCAAGCATGCTGTTGTTCACGCAGATGCAAACTTCTTCGCCAAAGAATTTGTTCCATCACAGCCTTACTAGATGCTTGTAGCACAGGTTGCTCAAAAAGCCCTTCATCTGTAGCAATGCCAGCACTGCTAATTGATCTATAGTCAGAGATATCTTGAAAACCTTCAAACCTAGACTTCTGAGAGAGAAACTCTCCCAGATGTTCATCTACTCTTCTAAGCAACCAAGAAGGTAAAGAGACCTGTTTCACATTCAAAAAGCTTCAATTTCTAGAAAAATATGCACAAAATCAGACTACGGAAAAGTAAACCCAAAAATTGTACATTTTAAAACGAGGCACAAATACAACTGTTCATTTTTGTGATGTTGATGCACTACATCATAAATTAACAATAAGCTGGCAACGATGCAAACAAAAATATGGCTTCCATGTGAAGAAAACAGAGGAATCAAAAAACTATGATAACTAGCACGTGCCGATGGCTTCTAAAATATGTGAAACAAAAATGGGCTGTAAAATGAAACAACACTTAATACCTCCCTCAGTGGACGCCGATCATCCAAATCAAATCTGTAGTTTGGCAATGGGACCTTACTAAAAACCGCAACTTTGGCATATAGATGGCTACCAAGAATGACAACCAGAACATTTAGAAAAACAACAATCTATTTTAGTGATAAACACATTGCAGATTCAAAGAAACCAAAAGTTACCTAAAAAGTCCCATGCTACTCGCCAAAGCAGCTAATTGCTCAAAATCATGTCTATCTTTTTTTTCCCTTGAAACTACCTCTTGCATGTCCTTGTCACGTAAGAGTAATGCCAACTTTCTTTTCCACAAATCAATATTGACGGCAGGTGAAACGCCCTGTAAATATTTCAAGAAATTATCATAACAATCTTGTAAGAAAGTAAATAAAAACTAGAAAACGTATCAAATCAAGGTACATGTTCACATACTACATATATGCAACATGATTATATGTACACGCATTTGTACAAGAAATAGTTTTATATCCATTCAAGAAGAAAGGATCATCTACTCTTAGAGGTGCCAAAAACAAGTAGTGTCAATCAAGAACTCTAAACAGACCGACCTTTGTTTCTAAAATCCAGTACCAAAAACAAGTAGAAACATTTACATGTACTTCTAGAGGCGCCAGTCAAATATCTCGATGGTATCAAAAATTTTATCCAAAATTTCCTTGGTTAAGAACAATGATACAACAAGTAGTCTACTCAATATTGTCACTAGCAGCCCGACGTCAACATGGCTTTATCTAACGAACGCCATAGCCAGCAATCTAAACCATCCAATAAATAACCGAGATTGCTGAGCCGCAATTTTTCACATTGAAAACAGAACAATCGAAAAAAAAAAAAATACCAATCCAGCAAAAAGAAGCCTCAATCCAAGTAACGAGAGAATATTAGGCTTTAATTCAAATACACGCAGTCATTTCACAGAATTGAGAATACGCCGCTAATCAACTTCTCAGCCATATAAAAACGTAAACACAGCAAAAGAACAAAATCTCACCGATTGATTCGAAAACTCAAAATTACAATCCTGACTCTCCACCGGAGCCCCATTGTGATAGGCGGAATCGAACAGTTCCTGAGAAGGAGCATGCAGAGAAGGCGGAGCAGGAGCCTCCGCCTGGCGAAGCTTGCAGTGAACACCGGAAACAGTAGGGGAATGATTGGAAGAAGTAAGAACGAAGCGGAGACGGAGGTGAGGAGGGACGTAGACGGCGGCATTGGAGGAAGGAGAGCGGTCCTTCATTGCGAAATGAGGAAAAGAATGGGAGGATTTTGGAGCTTTGCAGAATTGAAGAGAAGGACGAAGATGAGGATATGGCATACGAGGGAGAAGAATGGGAAGCTGAGAAAAATGGCGGCGGAGGAAGCGGGAGACAGTGAAGAAGGGGAGGAGGAAGACGAAGGTCTGAGCATTGAGAATGAGGCGCGAGTTCGTTTCCTGAGTTCGGTGTAAAGCTGAAGTCGACCCTGCTCCTCACGAGTCCTCCATCCGACGTGGATTTTTTTAAATTATATTTTACATAAATCTTAATTAATTAATTTTTTAAAAAATAAATTTGATATAAATTTATTAGACTCCAAATTCTATTAAACATTTAATAGTTCAACAATAAAATAGAAATAAATAAATAAATAAATAAATAATAATAATATTTCTCCGTAAAGAATGAGAGATTAAGTTAATTGATTTATACCTATCAAAATATTTGAAAAATATATTTTAATAATTAGTTATAGAATATATCTCAACTAATATTATTATTTTTTATTTTTTTGAGTTGTTAGTAGTATATTTTATCCTAAGATTTGATTTGCAATATATTTTATTTTATTCGATTTAGTTATATATTTTTCTTTGTTTTTAGATATTGGTTGATAGTTTGTATCCTATTTAAGTAAACCTTAAGGAAAATACTTCCATTCCAATTCTATTTCTATTTTTCATTCTTAACCATACTCTAATATATTTTTTTTAAAATATTTTCTCAGTAAAAATAAGAGAATAAATTAATTTATTTAATAATTTACTCATTAAATTTAATAATAAACTAATGTTTATGGCATTTTCGAAACCTCCATGAAAATAAATGGAGAATTCGGTGGAGACAAAAAAATGAAACACGAGACAAACAGGAGGGACAGGCAATATTCACGTTTCTCCACTCTGTCTCATGGACATCTTCTCTAATATATATATATATATATATATTTAAAATTTACTGAGCATGTAATTCCGTTTGTTGTTGATTAAAAAAAATTATTCGAAACTTTTATAAATTTTTCGGCTGTTATGATCATATTTTAACTCACAAATATATTATACTAAAATTTTACGGTACTCAGTAACGTAAAATACTTTATACTAAAAATAATTTAAAACCTTTGTTAAATTGAGTGGTACAAGTACCTTATAAGAGTTAAAATCTTGATCACACTAAGTCACACAAATACGTTGTATTAAAAAAACAATTAAACTCTCGATCTTGAACTAAAATGAATTTAAATCTTCATCAAACTGAGCTAAAATATCGTATACCGGTGAACAACAAAACATTGTCATAATAAGGTTTAAAATTGCATTTTAAGAGAACCGTGTCAGGAAAGATTCCTCAAAAATTAAAAAAATTAAAAATAAAATTATCTCTATCTCGTAGATCATCATTCAATTATCTAACTATGTAACAACCCAAGCTCACCGCCTACAGATATTGTCCGTTTTAATCTGTTACGTATCGTCATCAGCCTCACAACTTTAAAACGCATCTATTAAGGAGAGATTTTTACACCTTTATAAGAAATGAAATCTCGCACTCCAAGTTCGTATTAGTAACTTTACAGAATTAGGTATACCAAATAAATCATCCTGTAATCCATTTTTCTAGATCTCCGAACTGCGCTAAAAGAAAATTCACGTTTTTTAGTTTGATAACGTGTGAGATTGCAAGAACTCGAGATCTAATCTCTCAGTCGATTGAGATCGGATTAAAAAATTAAAAAAAAATGCCATGAGAAGAAAAAAAAAAAAAAGTAATTTGGATTATATAATTAAGAGTGTAAGCGATGCATTTCCAGCAGCGGCAATACACATTTTATTACAACAAAGCTACGTCGTATGCATCTCTTACATCCAAACAAAATCCAAAAACTATTTAATTTTAATTTTTATAATAATTCGGACCGCTACACCTCAATTCCCCGCGCTGCAACGACGTCGTTTCACCTTCCTCCACTTCTGCGCTTACAAACTCCCTTTACATTTTCTTCTCCTTTTCAAGCCACCTCCATTGGGATTCCTCCGGCGAACGCCGCCGTATACGGTGGCCGGAAACTGCATAGCCGCGGCGGAGCGAAGAAGGAAAGGAAAAAAAACGATGGGTTAATGGCGGAGGAGAAAGTGGGGAACTATGGGGGTTTATAAAGAGGGAGAAATGTAGGGTTGGTTTGGGAATTGTTGGGCAAAGGGACGGATCGGTCAGGGCATGTTTGTGGGGAATGGGAACAAATTCCACTGCCCGGAAATCGAGGGGCAGGAGGGGAGGGGTTGTTTCGTCATATAATAATAATAATTATTATTTTTTCAATTTCGACACAGCATGTGAGCTTCTTTTCTTGGGGGTTGTTAATAATAATAAAATATAAAAATTATAATGACATGGGAGGAAAATACTATTTTGCCCCCATGAAACTTTTCAACACGTGTTTTTTACTATTCCAAATTTTCAGTAGGGGCCTATTCGTCCTTTTCTTTTTCAAATAAATGTAAGAATAAAGGCAATAAAAGAAAGAAAAAGGAAAGAAGGGAGCAATGCCCCAATCTTTAGCTTCTCTTAAATTCAAAAGGTTATATTAATAAAAAAATTAATTTTTATTTTTTATAATTATAAATAAATTAATTACCATTTTAAAATTTTTAATTTATTAAGTTGTGTTTAAAAATGAATTTTGTTAAAAAAAAAAATTAAAATTTGCAATTGGAATATTGAATTGAATAATTGAAAATAATATAATAAACATATTAAATTATTCAATTTATTTTTTAAATTTCAATATATAATTTAGTCAATGAAAATATAATTTGATGGGAGAAAGAATATAATTTTTGGTGGCCACTTTTGAAGGAGAATTGGATAAAGAAAAAGAAAAAGAAAAAGAAAATAAATAAAAATAAAAGGAAAAAAAGGGTTGGGATGTGGGACCCACGCCACGCATAGAACCCTGTGCTATGGAAATGGAAATTTCAATGGAAGAAACACGACGGCGACGGGTAGAAGTGGAATATTATATATTTATAAATATTTATAAATATTTTTCATTTATTAGTATATAGTATTTTTTTTTTATTATAAACTGATCATCATTCTCTAAATTAGTCGATGTGGGACTATCATCCAACATTATGTATGCAACCTAGCTGATAAATGGGTCTCGACCCATTTATTATCAATCTCCATTCTCGTGTGTGCAAATCTCGATTGGGTCATCAAACGTCCCTACAAATTTTATAACATAAATTTTTCTCCTGTTTTAGTCGTGATTCCTCCGGTTTTTAAGCTAGTTTGACTCCACAAATCTAATGAATAGGATCCTAAACATTCCGTCTCAAAATTTTAACCTAACAAAATTGAACCTACGACTTATATAAATTTGTAACGTTTTAGTCAAATCAGCTTATACGTATATCTAGACCGACTTTCTTTGGTTGATAATGAAGGGAGGATTTGCTACAGTGATTCGGGCGGTTGGTGTCCTCTTCCTCTTCGAGAGTTGTGGGTCTTTGCCGCTGCATGAGTGGTAGATCATGCTCAAAACTCCTCGTACACGAGTCCTAATCGTTGCGTAGCGGTCTGTTTCCCGGCTTTAACTCATGTCTTAGATTTTGATAATATATACATTAACTCCCTATTAAACTCCTAAAATTGATTAGAGAAAAAAGTTGGGGAAAATTAAGGAAAAATCAAAGAAAAAAGGCAAAAAGGAGAAGGGTAAAAAAGTCAAAATGTTCACAATGGGCATGAAGAAAGAAAAAAAAGTGGTAACGGTCGATGAGGCAAGAAAGACACGACCACTTTAAAAAAGTGGGACACGCCTTGTAATGACTTTACTATGTGTTTGTCAACTATATCTACTAAAAGATGAAGTTTACGTATTTTAAAAAGTCAAACAGTTCTCATCGGATATGAGTGTTGAATATAAGATAGTAGAAGAAATTATACGAAAAATTTTAATTTAACTTTAGTATAGTTAAGTAGATTGGCGGGATTGACTGAATCCACTGTTGTGACATGATTGAAGTTCGGTTCTCCACTTTGAAGAAAGAGACGAGATGGTTACCCATGAGATGGGGTTGTGTTATTGATACAATTTTTCCTTTACTTTGACTTAATCTGCTCTCGTGACGTGTTTGAAGTTCGATCCACCATGTTGATGAAATAGACGAGACGGTCTACCCACGAGATGGGTTTTTGTTATTGATACAGTTTTCCATTTCCTTTGACTGAATCTACTCTCGTGACATGATTGAATTTTGATCCACTGCTTTGAGAAAATAAACGAAACGTCCACTTGCGAAATGGGTTTTTGTCGTTGAGATAGTTTTCCGTTTTTTCGACCGAATCCACTCTCGTGACCTAACTGCAGTTCAATCCACCACTTTAAGAAAAAAGAGACGAGACGGTTTGTCCACAAAATGGGTCTTTGTCATCGAGACCATTTCTCATTTCTTTTCACGATTTTGCCTACGAGTGATAGGACAAACTCAAGCTCGAGTTCGTATCATTCAATTTCCGTCCCTATAATTATTAAAATAAAAGAAAATGGAATAAATAAGCTAGATGGAGTCTTTCTTTTGTAGCATGTGAAGCCTAATTAGGGTTCAAACGCCTAAATATGAAGTATTATTCAAAACATAAATGCCACGTGGAATTTCCGATAAATCTCAGTCGTCCATGTAAATCGTGGCAGCATCAGAGCCGTTGCTATCTCCAACATCACCAACACGTCATTCGGACGTCAAAAAAATTATTCAATCGCAATTAATTAATCCCATACATAGGGTATTAGACAGGTAAGCAAGATTAATTTATTAGGAAATAAAAGGCGCGTGGGGAAACGCAAATGTCGGAGAAGGGGCAAAAGCGGAAAAAAGGGGAACAATCATTGGATACTCGAGACCCCCATCAAAGGAAGAATGTGGAAAGTGGGGTGCGAAATTCCAAAAAAGGGTGTCCAATTGGTGTCCTTTAATGGGGGGGGGGGAATTGGGCGCGTGAGACTCGATGCCGTATCTTGTAGCGTTTCACGCCTCACGGCGATCCGTTTCAAATCCAATCCAACGTACCAAATCTTTTCGCCGAAGTTCATGCCCCAAATCGGGCGGCGTACAATGCACGCGTGCACATTGGATCCCACCATTTTTCTTTATAAAAAAAGTCAAAATATATAAAAATAAACTTAGCCACATATTTTAGATAAAGAGAATATCAGTTTGAACATCCTTATTTTTAAATATTAAAGAAAAAAAATTAAAAAACCGTATATATATATATATATAGACATACAGTGATAAACGATACAATGTTGGATTTTGCAAGACCAGAGGTTATTCTAGAATTCTTGCAAACTTAATTAATTGATTTCAACCATGGTTAGAAAATGAATAACTTTTAGATCGAACTTAGAATCTATGACAGTCACTCTTAGATTCCAATACGACTCACTCTATAATTAACTTGATCAAAATTAATTCAATGAATCGGTTTAAACATAAAAAAATGTATCAAGAAAACACAAAGGTTTTATTTGTATGTAACAATTGATTGTTAACATGAATATTACATGCTTTTAAATAGGCCAAAAAGATAATTCAAACTTAATGAAGTTCATCTACCAATGACAAACTACAACTACGAATAAAAGCTAGTAAATACAAATCGAAGAAAATAAGACATGACATAAATTGTATTAATGGGTAGTTCAAGTACCAAATGCAAAAGTCTTCTGGAATTTATTGTCACTTTATTATTTTCTTGATTTGATATGCTAATATTATAAAGATTTTTGGGCTCAAAAGTCTTTGTTTCAAATGGTACGTTAGCTGGCCTATGCAATGTATAGGCCTCTTCAATCTTCTTAACTTTGCTTCGTAATCGATCCTTTGAGTACATGCAAAGAGTGACAAAGCATCGATCTTTCGAGTATATATATATATATATATATATGAATATTAATAATGTGCACATTTCTTATGTTCGGCAACTTCCTGATATTTTTTTAGGAAACATATGAACGATGACAAAGCATGTATGTTGGTCTGTAGGTATAGTTTCACTCTTAGAAACGAAAAATAAGTAATGTGACCATATTATAGAAGTGTGCTGAGGTTATCTAAATTTTGAATTTCGATCAAAACCGTGGACACGTAGAAATTTGTTTGAAAGTAAAATATGAAAATTTAATTTAGAATTATTATTTTACTCGCTCGTCAAATTTCAAAATTAAATAAAAAATGCAACCATTAAGTCGGTTAGCTTATTTTGATTTTTTTTTTAATTAAGAATTAAAATTTTCGCCGGTTATATTTTCTTTTTATAAATACTAAATGAACGTAATATCAAAAGCTCGAATAGCTCAGTTGGTTAGAGCGTGTGGCTGTTAACCACAAGGTCGGAGGTTCAAGCCCTCCTTCTAGCGCGCATTTGTCTTCTATTTTGTGTCCCTATTTTTCTCCCCTTTCATTTATACCAATGAGGAAATGTCCTGATTTGATTTTTATTGCAATAATCTTAAATAACTTTTTGTAATTTTATATAAAATTAGTTGAGAGTAAATTTAAAATGATTAAAATGATTATAATTATTTTTTTAAAAATTATTCTCCTAGAACTTTTAAGTAAATTTAAAATGATTATAATTATTTTTTTAAAAAAATTATTCTCCAAGAAGTTAATTTTCAAATTTTAATTGAATATTTAAAAATAAATAAATAAATAATTATTTTAGAAACTAATATTTTCCTTTTGCAATGGATGGATGGAGTTGAGTTATGTTTATTATTTAATAAAAATTATTTTGCTTGAAAATATTTAAAACCCGAACAATTGAGTTGAGCCTAAATATGTTTCACCCCGGCCCGTTAAGTTAGTTTCTTTAATGAATAGTTCTTCCATTGTCAATTAGAGTGAATTATGAAGGCTTGCCCAAAGCTTTGTTTCTCTTAAGCTTAGGTAAAGTGTAGCCAATCCACATTGAAAGAACGATTCAAAAGAATTAAAGTGAAGAGAGATGCCTTCTGAGGTTGAAAATGATGTACAAAAAGAAACACAAACCCGAAGCTCAATAACTTCGACTGATAGCAACGGCATTCGAGTCATATCGCTCGCCTTCTTCGTATCGACCCTTTACTCGTTTCTTCACGAGAGATCTGCCCTTTCGTCGAATTTGTTTCTCTTGCCTGAAAATGGCAAAGGATTCATTGTATTGTATTGGATCTTTTAAACTCATGAAATGTATGCACTTTTTGAAACTTACTGTTGAGATTGCTGATTTTCTTTGTACCCTCTTGTTGCAGCGTGGTCGTTGAGGGGCACGGACTGTTTACGCTCACGACGGTAAGGCGAGCTGCATGAAGGCTCGCCTCCAGCCCCATCAGGGCAACCAGTACTTGCAGTGTCAACACTCATCCTTGAATTAACAAATGACAAAGTTGAGAAGGAGGGTCGGATTGGACGAGCACGTTCCGTGGTTGTACTCGTGGGAGGCTTACAAGCTTCACCTGAGGGATCATCACTATCTTTGTCCATAAGATCCGATGGGAAGATGCAAGATGTTGACCTACCCGAGCTTGCCTGTCATACACAGATTTATATGGATTGGCAATACAATAACAAGAAGAAGCAGAAGCTAAGAGAATAAATGTGAGATCCCACGTCGGTTGGGAAGGAGAACGAAATATTCTTCAAAAGGGTGTGAAAATCTCTCCCGAGCAGACGCGTTTTAAAACCTTGAGGGGAAGCCCGAAAGGGAAAGCCTAAAGAGGACAATATCTACTAGCAGTGGGCTTGAACCGTACAATAAAGTAAACTAAAAAATGGAACTTGATTATTCATTGTCACGGATCTAAAGAAAAGAGAGAATTTAAAACGCTTCGAACCTTCATCCCTTTTCCATGGCTATTATCCTCTTTATCAAACGACATATCCTTCTCGATGGAGGAGAATGACTCATCTTTATTATCAAACAATCCTCCCATAGGATCTTGATCACTGTTGAATATCTCGTCGAAGTTCTGGAACGTTAAATCGACTTCAGGTATGTTGAAATCATCGCGACAAACAAGCTCATCACAAACTCCAAGATCTTGCATATTTTGAGACCATAGCTGCCAAGTTTTTGAAACATGTTTGAGAAAAAAGAACATAAAATTTCAGAACCAAAATCCATGAGTTTGTTCAACAGACATACCTGACTACTTTCAGCTGGGCTTTTACAATGCCAAAGGGATTCTCCATGGAAAGGAATCAAGATAGGGGATGACAATGGAAAATTCTCGAGCTGAGTAAACGATATCATTTTCTGCTCCTGAAGTGAACCGTCCTTTTGCTGAAGTTCAGTACCCCGGTCCTCGGAAGGGTGCAGGTGTTGATTAAGAGATCGCTCGAACTTCTCCGACGCACAAGGCCTTAAAGAAAATGCACCATCTTTTTCGTCACCAAGAATCAAAGGCGAATCATTGTTCTTCTTTATAAGCTGGAGACGACTCAAGTCTAGAATTTGTTGAAAAATGAATGAAGTGCCCTTTTCTTGACCTTTGTAAAGCATCTGCAGTAGAAACCAGAAACTAAGTCCCTCTTTCATCAAGAAAATACAGTAGAATACTCAAAGGAATCAAAGGTCTGCAGTTCATCAATTGAACTGCACAATCACGACAGATCTAAACTGATCGATCGCCTAAACTACGTCTAATTTTAAAAACTACGACGAATTTCAACTGAAAGGACAAACCCATAATAAGAAATATACCATTACCAAACTATGAAAAAAGAGTGCTCAATGCTGTAATTTGTGTAGTTTGGGACAATGATCCAACCTTGTTTTCAGCTTCAGTATGAGGGGGATAGCTCATTCGAGCCACTCCAGCTATACGCGAACAGCTTCGTCCCGCTGTGTCGAAAGCCATAACACCGGAAGTATCGGAGGCAGAAGTGGACACAAACTTATCTTTGTCAACTTCATTGACATGAAAACCCCAAAGTTGTGCAAAATCCTTGGCTGAAGGACATCCCATGTATCCTCTGATTATCTTTTTCTGGTGTTGGGATGAGGCAACATGAAGTGCTCGGTCACAGCTACGACACAAGAACATTCGATGATCTAAACACTGAAGATAAGAAGGGAAACTTCGGCACGATTCGCACAAGAGAGTCCGAAGATGTCGACTCGAAAGTGCATTAGCTGAATGAACTTTTGCATCACAGGAAAGGCAAAGGTGAGCTGCATCAGGCGTACAGTAAATAATTGGCCTTAGTGCAGCACAGAATTCACAACTTCTCTCCATTGGTTCATGTTCAAAATCTCTGTCAGTTCATGTTCTTACATGAACTGATCTTCTTTCGTGTCGAGCCAATCCGCCATTGAAAAGAAACCTGCCATTATTTTCCAAGATCCATATGATGTTTTGACACAAAAACACAGCTTACTCATCACAATTCAAACCAGAGAAGCCTATTTGTTGCTCATGAACTCTTAAACTAGCAGACATTCCACAAGCAATCAAAATTTAACCAGCACAAGACATCAAAGAAAGTGAGTTTTCATATACAGAAACACAACAAAAACAAGAGAAGATTCAACTCAAACACACAAACAAGCAGTCAAAAACACATTCCACAAGATATCAACAGCCAAGAAGAACCAAACCTCGAATCAAAACAGAAGAACAGAGCCAGCAAGATTGAAAGAACAGAAACCAGCATCGACCCAGTTGAGAAATCACATCAAACAACAAAAAAAGTAAGGAAATTCAGGACGGTGAGCATTAAAGATGGCTCAACAAAAAGGTGGGTTCGACCCTTATGAGTACTGTGAGAGAAAGGTCTTAAAAACTTACACGGGAAAGTGCAGAGTGGGAGTCAGAGTTGGGAAAAGAACAGAAGTTGAGAGAGCTTCTGAATCTGAAGCGAAGCCTGGTTCTTACCTTTATTATCATCATAAAGATGAAGAGATAGAGGGTCCACAGCTTGGCACTTTTGGGGAGTGACGTGGGCGAGGGAGCCGTGAAGCTTTGTCCAGAATGGAGGTGGGCACGTGGCTGCAAATGGGGACCCATAATTCTTCATGATCGGCCAAGTTATCCAACTGCATGTGACCTAAGAAGATCCATTCACCAAAGGACACACGTTAGATTATGTGATCGACAATCTTATCCCCCCAAGTTGGCATTGGATAACAGGGCTTTCGAAATACGCCTCCATACCTAAACCAAGAGGTCCCGCACACAAATAGTCATAAACATGAAGCTTTTGTTAATTTTAAAAGCTCATGACCAAATTCTCCAATATCTGTGCTGGTTTTAATCGAATCTGATTTTTGATAGGAAGGTTTCAGAGAGAAATATTGATAAACTACTGAGATTCCAGTCGAGATTTCGATTATGGACTCGAAATTTACTCGGAAAAAGAAGTCGATAATCGAAATTTCTTTTGTAATCAAAAGGGTACAGAGAGAAATGGAAGGTTAATACAATTTTATTGTGTAATTACATGATTAAGTCACCGGTGACCGGTGGAGGGAGCAGCGGAGAGGATGACGTCGGAGGAGAGGAGAGAAGGGGAGAGGAAGAGGAGAGGGAGAGAGAGAGAGAGAACATATCTATAAAAATTCATATTCTCCATAATTTTTATTTTTCCATTGATCTCAATGTGCATACCAAACGACTGTTATTACCAGACAAAGGGACCTCGACAGCCTTCCATCCTAAGTCTTGCGTCCCATAACCGGTGAATTAGTCCTCAAATATACATTGAAAAGACACCTTTTTATTCAACTCGACTTGATGTTCACTTCAATCATATCATCGTCTTCCATGCCGAGGCCGACTGGGGTATCATCTGGCCCGACTTTATCCCCATCAAAAACGAAAACCAAACTCTTGGGGTCGATTTTAAGTTTGTTTGAGTACATTTTGAAAAGTCGCTCGAACTTGTCATCCTGTAAAAACATTCAAATTTTAGATATGGAACACATGGTGAAAAAAGTGGTTGCAATAATTTCAAAATCATCTCAAACATGCTTGAAATACTGAGGGCCTATAGCGGCGCTCCCGTGCCGAAGGCAATGACAAAAGAAAGCTAATTTCAACAACAATCTAACTGATATGATGACAGAAAATATGAAGATCAGGGAGACTCTTCTGAAGTAATTCAATCAAATAATGTCTGAACTACCATCACCAATGGAGACTCGTAACACTTTCATCATAGTCTAAATGAGTATGAATCATAGAAAGTACAATAATTCAAAGAACAGAACACTAATGTAACAAAAGTAATGAATAACATCTCGGTTCAAATCTAATGATCACCCCACAATGGGGAGTTAAGCCAATCATAACGTGGAAAGGAAAGACAAAAAAATCAAATTAAAGGGTACATGCGGCTCATGACTATTGACAATTATACAGTAACCAAGTCATGAACCCAGATACTAAAGGAACTACCTCTCCCAAGATGGGAATTTAAAGGACGAAGTTCAAATTTGTTCACCTTTTTTTTTTTTTTTTAAATCAATGTTTCAAGATTAGCTGATGTATAATATGAACCATGATACGTATGTTAAGCAATCTACCATAGTTCACCAAATTCATTCATTTCCCTACATATGATTCTAAACATGCCAACCAGATTATTGGGCAAATTAAAGGCATCTTGAGAGTACATCAAAAACAGCTATAGCAAATCATGAGGAATGTTGACAAAACAGGATGGTTGTTGTACTTGAAGAATGCAAGTCTGAATTGTGGATAACATGGAATCATGCACAAGAACATACCACAAACAGGCGAAACTGTTGGAGCTCTTCCTTGTCACTATCTCGTACAGAAATAACAATCTTTTCTCTTTCTTTAGAAGCAATTGGAGCTTGGTCATCCAAAGCAGGCTCCAGGGAGACTTGGGGCGTGTTTTCAACATCCACTCTTGCAGATTCCTCCACTTCTCGCAACAAGTTTTTAGCCGATAGAGCAACCGAGGCCAACTCTTGCTTCTTTAACCTATAAGTGCAGATTACATATGATATGCCAAGGCAAAATGGCAAGAGACATGCCATAGAATCCTATGCAGAGAAAAAAAAATAAGGGTTTTTTTGGTAGACAATCTCGATTCTGCTTCATGTTTTTCAATTCACCGAGTCTAGTGAGTGTATGCATTTGGCGTATGTGTTTTCGAAAATTGTTTCCCAACTAGGTAATAAAAAAATTTGAAAAACAACTTTTTTGTGTTTTCACTGTATCCAGATTTTGAATTTGAAAATTTAAAATGCAAAATTATATTAAAAAAGATAAAACTTAAGAAAATATACTATTTCATATTATAAACTCAATTTATTTTTGTTAAATTAAAATACATATATTATAAATTGTATGATATTGCAAAATAATGATTATACAAAATTTATAAATAAAAAATCAATTAATAGTGATTTATATTCAACCTAATATTCAGTTCTGTAACTACAACTAGTTCCATATTATAGAGCAGATTTTGAATTATTGTTCAAATTGGAATTCAATTTCAAAATCAGCTATCAAACATATATCTGAATACAACCCTATTTTCGTTGAATCCCTTGTTTATAAAATTCATTGCCAAGACTGCCTACTAAACAAGCCCTAAGGTTTCCATGTTGAAATAAAAGTGAATTAATCAAGCAATAGATGCATGTTACTAGGATGGAATACCTTAACTTCTTCAATGTCGAATCTTCCCCACACATATCTTTTGCATCAACAGACACCTTCGGTGGAGGGGGCAGCCAATCTTCCTCTTTATCTTCAATTTCCACAAATGGATTTTCCACAAAATTCGTAACCTAAATATTGATTGAAAGGAAAGAATCACATAAAACTAGCTTTACTGACTGTTCCAACGAACATTAATCCTCTGCTAACAGAAAGTCTGCAATTTCACTACATGAAGGTAATTATATACCGCTGAATTTGAAATCTTCGTTCGCTTTGAAAAAGGTACACGAGACTCCTCTACGTCCGAATCCTCGTCTGATTTTAGTCCAAGCAGAAGAAAAATAAAACACCAGGTTACCAACCATGACTACGAGCACAAGGAAAATCAATTTCGAAATTTATCTCTGAAGCGACAGTTATAAAAACTTCAAAAACACAGTGAAATGGAAGATTCCAACTTCATGAAATTCAAATTTAACTTAAGCTTGAGAACGATTACCATCGAGACAAACAACAGAGTGAGGCTGAACGCGGCTGTAATCGAACAAGGGCTCAAATTCCTCAGCGGAATCCGCCTGAAAATAAGAACTCAAAAGTAAGAATCACGAAGTGTGTTGGGAAAACCATGAGTAGTAATGATACATAAAAGAATTCCGTGCCGATAAAATTAAAGAAAGAAGGAGACTCGCCATTGTCAAAGACCTCGAAATCTAAACTCTTCCTTTTCTTCTCCGATCAATCTTCGTCCTAGCCGGCCGGGAAATTCAAATCGACTGTCCGTTTCCCGTCGAAGCGTTACCTAGCCACTCCTTACTGAATTTCTCTTTTCGTATTAACGGGTCGGTCGGCTTTATATACCCAAATAGTTTTAGCGGGTTCGGGTCGACCCAGTTTGTCTGCCGCCGCCCGATTAAATGTAAATAAATGTAATAAATAGGATACAAATTAGTTTGAACGGAAGGATATCGTTAATTTTTTTAAAAAAATTTCTTACAATTAAATATATAAATATTTTTATTTTTATTTTATTTCATTCCATAATTAATTTTTAATTATTTTCTCAGACCATTATTAAAAATAAAATTTAATATTAAAAAAAAGAAAATAGACACATTTTAATTTTATTACAAACAAATTTAAATAAATGACTCGAATGAGTTGAACCTATCCAACTTAAATGTTTCAACCTAACCCATAAACATCCCACTTCATCTTTATCTCGACCATCTTTACCCTGAGTGCCTATTATTTAAAGTGTGTATTTACGTGTATAGTCCACTTTATTTGGCATGTTCATTGAAATTTAGTATGAACTTTTAGAGATTTGGCATGTGAGATCCTACCTCGGTTAAAGAGTGAAACGAAGCATTTCTTATGAGGGTGTGGAAACTTCTTAATAAACGCGTTTTAAATCCATGAGGCTGACGACGATACTCATCGGACAATATGCAGTTCGCTTAGCAGAAGCTAACTTCGAAGAGTTACCTTCATGACAAACATATTAGGCTCTTCAAATTATTGCTCTAACATGGCAGACAACCTGCGACAATTACAAGTACTCATGTGCTTGAATGGTCCTATACTGCCTTCTCAATATGTTGAAAATATTTAGGCATCTTCAAAATCGTCCTATGCCTTGAGGTCGAGTGGAAAAATGAGAACTGAGAAGAGAGTCCAACGGAAAATAAAGAGGCAATCAACGTCGACGTTTGATGACACACAGAGACGAACTGAGAAGTCGAATGACTATACATAGAGAGAAGTCGAGAGGAGTTGAACAACGAACGATGCGATGAGAGTGTGTGAGACTGCGAGTTCGAGAGTCGAGACTTCATTTCACTTACCCTGTTCCCCTCGAGGTCGAAGATGAACGTTGCATGAGACAGCAAGACAAAGTCTCAGACTCACGGTCAAAGAGCAGAGAGCCAGTAGAGTACAAACGCGCCAAGAGCAAATGATGATTCATGGGCTTGGGTTGAGTGGGCTTGGGCCTTTTCTTCTTTTTCTTTTAAGGTTTTCGGGTTGGATCGGGTTGACCCAATAATTTGAATTTCGTATCCGAACTCAATCCGAACCGGATCAAGTTCCAAAAAACGAACCCAACCTAAACCTAAAATCCTTTTAAATTCAACCGAATCCTTATAATTCGGGTTGGATTCTCGGGATAGCGGGTTGGATGTACACCCATTTGATGAGAGATGGGTTATTATACAAAGGATATATTCTCAATAAGCTTTAAAACTACAATACAGGAAAAAGATGATGAACAAAGTTTGAATATATATTAAATACAATACCAGAGTAACTACAACATACGTTCTTTTTCTATACTTCCTAAACATTAGTGGTGTACATCCAACATCCGACAACCCGGACCAACCCAACTCGAAATATAGGAGTTAGGGTTGGGTTATTTTTCCTAAACTCGAATTAACTCGGTTTGATTCGATTTCGAGTTCATAGGACAAAAACCTCGAGTAAATTCAAGCCCTATTGCTAATCTAAAAAAAAAATCTTACTATCATTGTTCAAAAGAAGGGAGTACCATTTGCATAGTGTACAGTTTCAAGTTGGTATGTTAGTTACAGGCCCTTTGAACCAATGTTGAGCATTCAAGATCCAGGTAGAAATGGTAACGATCAACATGCAGCCAACGGCGACAGGGGTGTAGTTGAGAGTCTCGTTCGTAATCGGGTACTCGACAGGTAACGAAAAGAGAACCGAAATTGTCGTCACCCAAAGAACTGCTACCCAACCAACGAAGATCCCATAGCTACCCAAGTTGAAAGGTCCTGGCACAAAGGATCTCCTTGCCAAAGTCACCCTAAAAAATATGGGCAAGGCATATGCAATGTACAGACCAATTGTTGCTATAGAGACCATGGCGTTAAAGGCCACTGTGCTTCCAAGAGACTGCAATAAGTTAACGAGAAGTATAAATACACCCTCCTCCTGCATATGAAGGGCATTGTTCCCTTTGTGGCAATAACATTAACAATTCAGACAAACTAAACTGAAAAGGTTGATTTTCGTGCTCGCAAACTCCGTATATCCATCAAGCTACCATTAAAATTTACTAAAAATGTGATATCCCATATTGGTTGGAGAGGAGAATGAAACACCCTTTATAAGGATGTGGAAACCTTTCCCTAACATACGGGAGGGTGTGGAAACCTTTCCCTAGCATACGGGCTTAAAGCCTTGAGGGGAAACCCGAAAGGAAAAGTTCAAAGAGGACAATATTTGCAAGCGGTGTGCTTGGGCTGTATTAGGCGTGATTGCGGTATTGAAACAAGATTATGATGTAGTGAAACAAATGGAGTTATATAGTAATTTAATGCAAATGTTCGTACCGTTAATGCCATGCAAAACGATATTAAAGCGGAGAGCCAAACTGCGTTTATGGGGACCTCGTTTCCGTTCACTTTATGCCATGTTGACGATAATGGCATCGCTCCATCTCTGGAGAATGCGTAAACCATCCTATGAAGAAAAATTATACGAAATATGAAACCGTGAGCCAAAAACACATACATTGTGTTTAAAAGACGAACAGTTAGTCAGCTTGCCTGGAGTTACTAGTGACAGAGCTCATTCCACAGAAGAAAATCGCGACAGCTACCACACCTAAGCACATAATTCCTCCAACTCCATTCCCATATCTGCTCTTGAATGCTTGGTAAAATATTTCAGCAATGGCATAACCTCCAGAATCATTGTTTTTATCCAAAAGGTTCGGGATGTTGGTAACGGCGAAGGTGATGCCGACTATGTAACACCAACCAACAACAATTGATATCCCAATAGAACTAATAATTCCCCTCGGTCCGTTCTTATCTGCTTCTATCGTTTCTTCTGTCTGTAATGTCGTACGAAGATGCAAATTACATTGCAAGTTATCTAACAGTTATGCATAAACCGAGGTGGAGGAGAACATACCATATGAGCAGAAGCGTCATACCCAGTTAGAGTATATTGACTCATCAGAAGTCCCAAAACAAATATGTAAAGTTTACTGTTAATTCCTTCGCCGTTATCGGCATTGAAATGAGTGAAGACAAACTCGGGGCTGGCCCTTTCCGTTGCCACCAAGGGAACGAGAAATGTAAGAAGAAAAACACCTAAGAATTCGACATCCTGTTAGAAATGTAAGCTCATGAAGAGCTCAAAGAAAGAGAAACTTGAACCTTCATACCTAAAAAGTTCCATGCTGCAGCAAACTGTCCAAAGAAAGACAACCATGAAATGGGCAGGCTGTTCATGATAGCATGTACCAACAAAATTCCACCATGGAAAATAATCACTACATATTTAGATGCCTCATATCCTCCATTGTTTATACCCCCTGTGCTAAGCAGAACTATCACTTGAATTAGCTGAGCAAGTGAATAATCAATACTTGTTGTGACAGCCCACTGCATACAGATCACTTCCACGAGTTAGAGAATATTAAACGAAAAGCTTAACCTGGTTATAAGAATTTGAACTTTGAGCATAAGATCTTTAGAAGAACCTGTCCAACAATGTTAAACCTGTGCAAAGATTAAAGTTGTTTGCAAGAAATCAGAACATGTTAAGATGGAATGGAATACACAAATGCAAGGAAAATAACGTAATTGGAGTTTCTCGAGACGAGCAATAACGAACAATAACGAACAAGAAAATCAAGTTCCTAAGCTTCATAAAACTTCAAAAGATTTAAAGAACAAGCAAGGAGCAGGGGAGAAATGTTCTTCAAATTATTCCACCATGTACATATTTTCATTTGATCAAATAGAAAGCTTTGAAACTTGTTAAATCCAAATCTTGTGCAACTCTCAAACAAATCTACCAATACCAAGGACTAAGAAATGGTAGATAATTGATCCATAACTAATATAATGTTATAATTTGAGCATCCAGTGACCTGAAAAGAAGAAGAAGAAGAAATGATTACCAGCCAGTCATCCAAGAGGCAAAAGGAGCCCAACTTGGACCAGCAAGCTTGGCACTCCAATAGTAGAGACCTCCAGAAGTAGGATACGAAGAACAGATCTCAGCCATGGACAATCCAACACACATAGTGAAAACACCAGCAATCAACCATCCATAAACCAACGAAACAGGGCCACCAAAATTCAGCCCATTATTGTAAAGAGTAGTAATACCAGTAAGCACCGAGATAATCGAAAACGAAAACGCAAAATTAGAAAACACCCTGCAATTAAAGCAACGATTGAAGCGATTCAGATTCATAATGCACAAACAGCAAAAACATCACAATCACAAGAAACACAAACTAAACCATTCATGAAACTTACGAGAGGTCGCGCTTGAGTTCTTGTTTGTATCCAAGCTCATTAAGACGAGAATGACCAGTATCAAGCAAAACATCGCCGTTTGAAGCCAGCATAGCAGGAAGAACTCGGAAAAAGAGAGACGAAAGGTGGATCAATCAAATGAGTTCTCCCACTTCAAGCTTACTCGTTGAATCTGAAGAAGAACATATTAAGAGGATATTTTGCCGTGATAATTAGTTAGAATATATCTCAGATATTTAGGGAGTTGTTAGTATAGATTTTATTAACCGTATATTTTATTTATTTACCAAATTTAGTTAGATATATATTTTTTCTATTTTTAGGTATTAGTTGATAGTTTGTATCCTATTTAAACGTGGTAAACCTGAATGAAGATCATACTTTCGATCCCAATTCTATTTCTATTTCTCATTCTTAACATGGTATCAGAGCACCGATCTTGGTGTTCTTAAATATCAAAATTTCCTTTATGGCGGAATCAGCCAAATCCAGCTTCAAAATTTCGGATGTTGATTTAACACATCCGTACTATATTCATCACTCTGATCAGCCAGGATATTCACTTGTTCCAATCAAATTAAATGGAGCAAATTACCAATCCTGGAGTAAATCAGTTATGCATGCTCTTATTGCCAAGAAGAAAATTGGCTTCATTGATGGCACAATTGAGGAACCGTCCCAAGATGCAAATTCAACCGAATTCGAACTCTGGAATCAGTGCAACAGTATGATAATATCTTGGTTAACTCATTCCGTTGAAGCAGATATCGCTAAAGGCATTATTCACGCCAAGACAGCTCATCAAGTGTGGGTTGATCTTCACGATCAATTCTCACAAAAGAATGCTCCAGCAATTTTTCAAATACAAAACTCGATAGCAACGATGTCACAAGGAACCATGGCGCTGTCAACATATTTCACCAAGCTCAAAGCACTTTGGGATGAACTGGAAGCATACCGCACACCATTTACCTGTAATCAACGTCAAATACATATTGACCAACGCGAAGAAGACAAGTTGATGCAATTGCTCATGGGGCTTAATCAGTCTTATAAAACGGTGAGATCTAACATATTGATGATGTCTCCATTACCTAATGTGAGGCAAGCCTATTCATTACTTGTACAAGAAGAGATGCAGCGTCAGGTAACTTCCGAACCTACTGAGAATTTCTCGATTGCATCAGCAGTGCAAAAGAAAACAATATATTCAAAATTCGCCAAGGACAAAAAGTGTGAACACTGCAATAAAAGTGGTCATACAATCAATGAGTGTCGAATTCTTAAGTTTCACTGTAACTTTTGTGATAGAAGGGGCCATACAGAAGATCGGTGTCGACAGAAAAATAATTCTGGAAGGACAAGACAAGACAATCAACACAATAACCGTGGATATCGATCATCTGCAAATATGGCCGATGTTTCACAGTTGAATACAGAAGAACAGTCACCTAATTCCATTCCAAATTTTTCTTCTGAGCAATTACGAGAGATAGCACAAGCCTTATCTGCAATCAATCATCACCCTTCTGGTAATTCTGACAATCACGTCAATGTTGCAGGTTTGTTTCCCATATCTACATTATCTATTAACTCTGCGAGTTCTAATTCATGGATTCTCGATAGTGGAGCTACGGATCATATAGTATCAAAATCTTCTGTTATGACTGAACCAAAGGCTGCCATCATGTCTGCAATAAATTTGCCTAATGGAGAGACAGCACGTGTGTCACATACTGGCAATATTTCCCTTAGCCCTAACCTTCAATTAAACAACGTTTTATGTGTGCCTTCATTCAATTTAAACCTAATGTCGATCAGCAAACTTACCAATAACTTGAAATGTTATGTCACCTTCTATCCTGATTCTTGTGTTATGCAGGACTTGGCTACGGGGAAGATGATTGGCTCGGGTAAACAATTTGGAGGTCTCTATCATATTTCTTCATCTCCAATCAAATCTTCAGCTCATCAAGTATCTCAGTCATCTGATTTGTGGCATTTACGCCTAGGTCATCCTTCCTTTTCTCGTTTTAAATTTCTAGCTGATCAATTGCATCTTAATAATGCGAGTTATTCTCATAATTGTAGTATCTGCCCGTTAGCAAAACAAACTAGGTTGTCTTTCCCAAGAAGTTCAATAACAACCCATTCTGCTTTTGATCTGATACATTGTGATGTTTGGGGACCACATAAAATTCCTACCCATTCTGGTTTGCGTTTTTTTCTCACTATTGTTGATGATTTTACTCGATGTACTTGGGTTTTTTTAATGCAACATAAGTCAGAAGTACATCATTTGTTAATGAACTTTGTTAAATTCGTTCAAACTCAATTTCATACTACTATCAAGATAGTTCGATCAGACAATGGGACTGAATTCCTATCTTTGCAACCATTCTTTACTTCTTGTGGTATTGAATTTCAGCGCACTTGTGTCTATACTCCACAACAAAATGGAGTCGTAGAACGCAAGCATCGCCATATCCTAAATGTAGCTAGGTCTCTTCTTTTTCAGTCACAGGTTCCACTTAATTTTTGGGGAGAGTGCATTTTAACGGCTGTTTATCTTATAAATAGAACGCCATCACCATTATTATCTAACAAGACACCCTTTGAAGCACTCTACAAACGACCACCTACATTTCACCATCTTAAAGTTTTTGGTTGTAAATGTTATGCAACTATAGTACATCCTAAGCAAAAATTTGAACCTAGGGCAACTCCTTGTGTTTTCGTAGGATATCCTTGTGGTCATAAAGGATACAAGTTGTATGACATGCAATCTCACAAATTCTTTATCAGCCGTGATGTCAAATTTTGTGAAGATGATTTTCCTTTTTCATCAGCTTCACAAACTTCGACATTAGCTCCTTCGACTCCTGTTGTACCACTTCATGATCCATCCTACTCAAACATCCATCCTCCACCTTCTATTCCTTCACCTCATCCTCCTCCTTCACCTCCTATTCCTTCACCTCCTACTCCTCCTTCACCTCCTATCCCTTCACCTACTACTCCGTCGTCTCCTCCACCTTCTCCAGATTCGCCCACTAATTCCAATCCTATCCCACCTGATACATCAGCTCCACTTCGACGTTCTACTCGTACTAAACAGCCTCCAGCTTGGCATAAGGATTATGAGATGTCTTCTGGAGCCAATCATTTAACCTCTAGCTCAAGTCCCGGCACTGGCACCAGGTATCCCCTTCATCATTACCTTTCATTCTCTCGTTTTTCTCCTACTCAACGTGCTTTTCTAGCTCTTATTACATCCCAGACAGAACCTAAAACCTATGACGAGGCAGTTGGCGACCCGTTATGGCAGCAGGCTATGAATGATGAAATTGCAGCTTTGGAACGTAATCATACATGGTCTCTCGTTCCTCTACCACTTGGTCATAAAGCTATTGGTTGTCGTTGGGTGTACAAAATTAAATACAACTCTGATGGTTCTGTTGAACGTTATAAAGCTCGACTAGTAGCAAAAGGATACACTCAGGTTGAAGGTATTGATTACACAGAAACATTTTCCCCTACAGCGAAACTTACTACACTTCGTTGCTTACTCACTGTTGCTGCTGCTCGAAAATGGTTCACCCATCAGTTGGATGTTCAAAATGCCTTTCTCCATGGTAATCTAGACGAGGAAGTTTATATGTCTTTACCACCAGGTCTTCGCCGACAGGGGGAGAATACAGTATGTCGGCTCCATAAATCTCTCTATGGATTAAAACAGGCTTCTCGCAATTGGTTCTCCATATTTTCTACAACTATACAAAATGCAGGCTACACTCAGTCCAAAGCAGATTACTCTTTGTTTACTAAGAGTAAAGGTACTTCTTTCACTGCAGTTCTAATCTATGTTGATGATATTCTGTTGACAGGCAATGATCTCGAAGAAATTCAATATCTCAAGACTAGTTTACTCCAGAAATTTCTTATCAA
>NW_019268527.1:3661694-3857321 GCF_002738365.1 Cucurbita moschata
AGACTTGAATGTTCCACTGTCCGAACCAGCATTATTATATTGTGATAATCAAGCAGCATTACATATAGCAGCCAATCCAGTTTTTCATGAACGTACGAAACACATTGAAATAGATTGCCATATAGTTCGAGAAAAGTTACAAGCTGGAATCATCAAACCGTGTTATGTTTCGACCAAAATGCAATTGGCAGATGTTTTTACTAAAGCTTTGGGAAGACAGCAATTTGACTTTTTGAAGGACAAGTTGGGTGTGATCGACATACACTCTCCAACTTGAGGGGGAGTATTAAGAGGATATTTTGCCGTGATAATTAGTTAGAATATATCTCAGATATTTAGGGAGTTGTTAGTATAGATTTTATTAACCGTATATTTTATTTATTTACCAAATTTAGTTAGATATATATTTTTTCTATTTTTAGGTATTAGTTGATAGTTTGTATCCTATTTAAACGTGGTAAACCTGAATGAAGATCATACTTTCGATCCCAATTCTATTTCTATTTCTCATTCTTAACAGAACAAGATTCGATTTCAATGGGAAAAAGATTCCTCGGTCAACGAAAGACGCTGAAATCGAATCCGCCATTAATGGAACGAGGGGAAGATATAAATTGAATTCGTGACGAAAAATTGCATGCTCTGGGTCAGCCCATT
Organism: Cucurbita moschata; assembly: GCF_002738365.1. NCBI lineage: Eukaryota > Viridiplantae > Streptophyta > Magnoliopsida > Cucurbitales > Cucurbitaceae > Cucurbita > Cucurbita moschata. The sequence goes on from NW_019268527.1 coordinate 3,662,352, forward strand.
GCCGTTCTTCCCCTTTTTTCGAGCATTAAAAGCCAACTCATTGATCGTTAATATTTATAAATTATAGCCATTCATTTTCGATGCCTTTTTTATTATTGTTATTATTTTGGATGAAAATGGGAATCTTTTTTATTTTCTGTTTTTTTAGTTATAATATTAAATAATTTATTTATATTTTTAATAATTTTTAAATTAGTTTTTATAATTAATAATTCTTAAAATAAAAATAATCATCAAATACCAAATAAAGTGCTTTAAAAATTATTCTATATGAGTCGATCTGATGTATGGAAGGAAGTTTTGGTTCGTACGACGGTCGGTGTTACCGACTCGGATTAAATCGAAAAATATTATCAATTTTATTATCAATTTAAAAAAATATAAGGGATTAAATAAGAAAAGTAAATAAACCTTAAACACTACAAAAAAAAAATTAATGATTAATTAATTCATAAAGTCAATAATTCAAATGTATACGACAGATTAGTCATAAATAATAAATTTGGAAATTAATTTGCGATGAAATTTGTCCTTTTTTGAAAAATAAAATATTTGAATGGTAACCGATTTTTGTCTGATTTTAATTTTAATTTTTATGTGTAATTTTTTTTTAATAATTTTAATAAAATAATTTTTTTGGGTTGAAAAAGTGTATTTATGTTTATATTATTATTCACGAAATGTGTTTAAAAATGCGAAAAGTTGTCGAGATTAAAGGGCGCGACACCATCTTGTTTGTCGGTAAGGGAGGCGAGCACCACAAGTTGACCGGCGTTTACTTCATCTCGAGGCCCAAGGCTAACCTTGTGAGTCTGGGTCAACTCAATGAGGCTGACGGCTTCATCTCCATCAAGCACATGCTACTCAAAATCTGCGATGATTGACGATGGCTCCTACGCAAATTCGGCACACGGGCAAATCGTCTTTTTAATAGTTTTTAAATTTGAACTTCGTCTTCAAAGTTTTAAAACAACATTTTGTCTTTAAAATTTAATTTAATTTATAATTTTAGATATTTTGAAATATAAGAAATAAAATAAAAGAAAAAGGTAGGGTAATAAATGATTAAACGTTAATATTAATTATATCAATTTAAACCTTTACCATATCCGATTAAATTTACACTCTCACTTTTAATTATATCAATTAAATGACTAAACATTCAAATCCATTAATCCATTGAACGAAACATTCTTTATAATGATTGAAAACCTCTGTTTAGTAAACACGTTTCAATAATAAAACTGATAAAGCCAAAACAAACAATATTGACTAACAGTAGACTGAGCGGTTACAAATATACTTATAAAAAATTATACAACTCTTAAAGTTTAGAGGTAGAAATCAATTTTCTCGGGTACGGGAACTACTTGCTATAAAAGATCTCGAACCGTACACGTGAAGAAAGAACAGATTGTCACAAGAAACAAACATTATTAATCAATAAACTTTGCTTAATCTAATTCAAACACACAAACCAAAAAACCAGTAAAACGTGTCTGTTCTTCCACCTCCTATAAAGGGGTCATAACACATCTAGTTGTCAATGTGAAACCACATATGAACGCATGCAAGTCAGCACAGATACGTACAAGGCACGAAATGAATTGAATTCTAGAGCAAGTTGTCATCAAAACAATCCCACACTTCAAAACCAGACATCTCAGACAAGCAATCTTCACAACTAGAGAGTAAATGAAGAAAAAGAATCAAAGAATATAAATATAGAAAGCGATCATATCTTCATTTCAAGCAGATCTAGGAGAGTGTTTTGGTTCAGAAGACTAACACATCATCCCTACCTATGTACCCAATCAGAGATCCAGATCAGATTCTTGTGCCAGGCTCTCTATCTGTTCAGCATGGGGCTTGAGTCCTGTGTATTGAATCTCATTTCATGTTGAGGTTGAATGTACACACTTTCAATTTCTGATGGTTGTGCATGAATGTTATTGGCATTGGGCGATGATGCTTGAACTTCGTTGCGAGACTCGGCTAACATCTGAAAGTATGCGTGAGGTCCCCAACCTGTAGATAAGGTGTAAAAGTTCGAAAACGTCAGTTCGAGAACGCTATGAATGCTCAAGAATCAGGACTACTTGCATATATGACATTTGTGTAACATTTTGGTTCTAGTGAAGTAAGTGGGCAAAGCTTAGGATCCAGCTTCAGAAGTATTGAAGTTGACATTAAAGTTCAGGTCAAGGGAAAGTCAACTACTGAATCATTAGAGCTATAATTGATTACAATAGAATGGTAAGGTCAGAGGAGCAACTTTTCATGTTCATATGGACGTGGACAGCAAATCAGAATACATCGGAAAAGTAAAACTAGCTGCAACCAATGAAAGAAAGGAAGTAGACAAATCCTGTCTTGTTTGTATGCGCACATGTATACAGATAAGTATCATTTTTAATTCATTTATCTTAACAACTATCTTAGGGAAGACTTCTTCCGGTCAACAACATAAAAATCACGGATCCATGCTTGCTTTAAGATTATGTGAGATCCCACGTCAGTTGGGGAGTAGAACAAACCATTCTTTATAAGGGTGTGAAAACCTCTACCTAGTGAACACGTTTTAAAACCTTGAGAGAGAATCCGGAAGGGAAAGCCCAAAGAGGACAGTATCTGTTAGCAGTGGGCTTGGGCTGTTACAAATGATATCAGAGACAGACACGGGACGGTGTGCCAACGAGGATACTGGACCCCGAAGGGGGTGGATTGTAAGATCTCACATTGGTTGGGGAGGAGAACAAAGAATTCTTTATAAGGGTGTGGAGACCTCCTAATGAACGCGTTTTAAAACCTTGAGGAAAGCCCAAAGAGGACAATATCTGCTAGCGGTGGGCTTGGGCTGTTACAAATGATATCAGAGAGAGACACGGGACGGTGTGCTAGCGAGGACACTGGACCCCGAAGGGGGTGGATTGTAAAATCTCACATTGGTTGGGGAGGAGAACGAAGAATTCTTTATAAGGGTGTGGAGACCTCTCCCTAATGGACGCGTTTTAAAACCTTGAAGGGAAGCCCGGAAAGGAAAGCTCAAAAAGGACAATATATGCGGTGGACTTGAACGGTTACATATTAGGACTCGGGAAAATGAAATCTGAGATGATTAATGAGGCCCAGAATCTAACCAATCAATTTTTCTATTAACAAGGTTCTAAAGTTTAAAAACAGAGAAGAAAAAAAACTACTTTTGACCAGGCCAGATGGATCTCAATGCACGGTCAAAGATTCAAAAGTAGGACTAACATGGAAGAAATGTTACAAGATTGGTTCTTGGGTAAAAGAAATAATAAATTTACCATGGACAAATCATTGCTTCATTTAACATAAAAGTAGAATGCACAACTTTCAAGGAAACGAATGATATTGTGGGCCATACCATCAATGTGATAAGGTGCTGGAAAGAATTGCAGATAACAGAAGGAAGCAATTGTCAGCCCTGCACAGAAGGTTCGGATAAGACATGAAAAGAAAAAATCATATGAAAGTAAGAGCAAATGAATAAGGTATTGGATTAACTGACCAAGAAGACCCCCGGCAAAAACGTCTTGCCAGTGATGCCAATAGTCATCAACTCGAGTAACACCAACAAGAGCTGCAACAAGCAGGGGTAGGAAGACAATACAGAGTTTTGCAATATGGCCCCTTTGGTCAAATGCTCTTATTTTCCCAGACAAATACCAAGCAAGAAATCCAAGGCCCGCAAAAGACCCTGCATATAGACAGCTTCCCTTGTTAATAAGCTTAGAAGAAGCACAAGACAGAATATAAACTGAAATGGAGAAAAAAAAAGAACAAAGGTAATACATGTCACAAATAAGCATTTGTATGCATTAACCCACAACATGAACTAATTAACTAATAACCACTGCTAAATAACCAATGCTAGCAGGAATCACGACTCTTCACAATGGTATGATATTGTCCACTTTGAGCATAAGCTCTCATGGCTTGGCTTGGGTTTCCTCAAAAGGCCTCACACCAATGGAGATGCATTCCTTGCTTATAAACCCATGATCATTCCCTAAATTAGTCAATGTGGGACTCTCTCCCAACAATCCTCAACAGTCCCCACAAAACGTGATATGACGTTAGGGTGAAAAAATCTAAGCCTTAACAGTTTTTGCTTTATTATAATTTCTTAATCTTTATCAATGGCTTAACTTCAAACCATTAAAAAAGGATACAGAGTATCAAGTCTTTGTACATTAGGATGACATCGTCAATGTGCGACTGGATTGGTAATTTAAGAAAGATAAAAAGCCTAATTTTATTCAATCATCTACCAGAGTATAGGATTTTTGACTGCTATTCAATCAATCTGTGAGTGCACATGTAATGATTACAAAATGGTAAAAATAGACAGTCACAATCAAATAACATAATTCAGAAGAACACATCTTTCTTACAGGAAGTATGCCCACTCGGGAAGCTTTTATATCCTTCTTTAATAACATTCTTATCTCCGGTGCATAAAACACCAGTTGTGATTTTATCAAATACCTGCAGATATCAAGTACTAATCTTATAATGAGTAGGAATAATAATAATATAAAGAAAAAATAGGAGCATAGGAACACGAAAGATGTTTGGATATGAACAAACATGAAAAAAAAATTGAAAAAAACAAACCCCTTTGCCATCAGGGAAACAGCGCCAGAAGAAGTCTGGACGTGGCCGACCAACAGCATCCTTAATAGCATCAGTCATTACTCCAGATATTAAAACAGCAAACAGAAGTCCTGAACAAACATGATCAATCATTAAATGTTATGCTTGGCAAGATTATCCAGAATCACAAGGATCTCCAATTATTATTAAATGAGAGAAGGAGACGAGATACCCAATATGGCATGGTGGAGATCATAGACATCCTTTCTAATGAAATAGTAGATAATAAATACAACAAAGGGCATCAATATCGCAATTATCTGTTACAGAAAAGAAAAAAAAGAAAGTCATATTGTTTATACTTTCCACAATAATGTCAGAAAAATAAACTACCGTGGAATTCACTATAAACACAAATAAATGAAAGTTTCAAACATACTGGAACTGCCCAAAGGGGAACAGTATTATCTTGTAATGGAAATTTCAGGTCTGTCATCATCTCCTGTCCAACAAAGTGATGAAATGGCTCTATAACGTTTAACACAACCTCTATCACAATAAGGAGCAAAAGGATCAACCAATCTTGAATGTGGATTCTTAATAATCGAGCTCCATGGGATCTCACAGTATGAGTACCCAATTGAATTTCTGGCATTTTGTCTGTGAACTGATAACACGAGGAGAAGAACCCGATTGGTTAAGAAAACATATTGATGTAATTTAAGCATTATCAATAAGAAAGAATCACGTGTGCAAATGACTTAGTATACATTAAATGGGTGTTTTCATGTACACACAAAGAAAATTATGAACAGAATTGAACCAAATATTCTCCTCTTTAGACTTTCCCTTTCAGGTTTCCCCTCAAGTTTTTAAAACACATCTGCTAGGGAAAGGTTTTCACACCCTTATTAAGGATGCTTCGTTCTCCTCCTCAACAGATGTAAAATCTCACAATCCACCCTCCTTCGAGGCCCAGCGTCCCCGCTGGCCACTCCCTTTGAGGTTCAACCTCCTCGCTGACACATTACTCAATGTCTGGCTCTGATACCATTTGTAACAGCCAAGCCCACCGCTAGCAGATATTGTCCTCTTTGGACTTTCCCTTTTAGGCTTCCCCTCAAGGTTTCTAAAACACATCTATTAGGGAGAAGTTTCCACACCTTTATAAAAGATGCTTCGTTCTCCTCCTCGATGTTGGATCTCAGAATAACCAAGAAATCTATCATGAATGCCACATAACACAAGGAATTTTCCAAGTAAAAATGACAAAAAAAAACTCTCCACTAGAACCCTAATAGTGACTATTCACACTAAATAGAACAAGGATAAAAAAGCACGCACTACTACCGTGAGATTACTGTGGTTGTAAAACAGGCGCTTTGTAAGAAGAAAATCGGTCAAGAAATCTTCAAATTGAAAGTCATTTAGCCACACCCACACACACACAAACACACAACAAGTTGAACGTAGATTCCAGTAACCATTCAAACTCAAAACCAAGCCTCCCTAACTCATCTCAACTCTAGATTTACTAAAACGTACCAAATCACCTGATTCGATCCAGAATAGTCCAAAACAACTTCAAATTACCGCATAAAAGTGGAAGATAAAGACAACAAAAGAAACACCCAACAATCAGCAAGGAACAAGAAACACAACACTTCATCGTGGAGCAATAAAGCAGAAAACGAGAAGAACAACTGAAAATAGTGAGTAATTCAGCAAATCAACTAGTTCGGACAGAGTTAACCGCATTTCATCTCGTTTCATCGAAGAACAAACACATTTCCAGTTCCAGCGATGGAATGAAAGAACGAACCGGCAGTGTAACAGAGAATGAAAAATGGTGGAGAAGAGAGAAAGTACCAGTGGATTCAAGCTCGAATGAAGACGAAGAACGGAGAGGGAAAGCAAAAGGCAGGGAGAGAAGACGATGAACCAAATCCCGTCTGGAATTTGAATACAAAACCGCGTCGCGCTAAAGACGGGTGGGAACTCCGACCGTGGTAAAGAGTCGCCTTTGCTGAACCCAAATCCAAAACCAACCATTTTTTTAAATTAAAATAATTAAATAATTCATTTTCTATATTTTTTTTTTTTTTTTTTTTTTTTGTTCCTAATCCTTCGTGTTTTTTTTAGGGTTTAGGGTTTAGGGTTATTCTCGACTCACTCGTTATGATTACTATACTCAAAAAGCTCGATATTGTTATATACTGTTTCTGTCTTCCATTGTCGGGATTGAACAGTTTTCTTTTTGTTACCTTATTTGAATCGAAGATCTCGGTCTGTTTTCTCAAGATTGAGTAGTTTCCTTATTTGTTGTCTGTAGTAATTCTTTATCACCCGCTACCATCATGCTAAATTTCTGTTCTAACCTTGAAAGTTGATAGGACAGTAATGGTCGATGATCGTGAATCAGCAAAATTCTCGTAAATTGTATAAATATAATGGCGTATGTTTAAATAAAATTATCGCGTGCTTTAAACTTTTTCAAAATTAGTTTTTAATGATTTAAAGGGAAAATTACTTTTCAAAAGTGCTTTATTCAAAGTCTCAAATAGTATTCCTTGCTTGGTCTTATTTTGTCTCTTTTTTTTTTTATTGCAATTATTTGCTTTATAGAAAAAGACAAGGGAATGTTTGGTTTCTTGTCTTGTGACTTTATGTTTTTTAATGTGATTTATCTAAAAAAAAAATAATTTATGTTTTCGTCCTTAAAATTTAAATATTTTTTTTCTTTTTAGTCCTCGACCCGTATATATATTTTTTATATCAAATATACCCTTTTCATTTTGAGGGTTGAAATTGATCGAGAAGAGGTTTACATGACATAATAGTTAGTGAGCTGACAAAAACGCTTAGTAAAGAAATTAAGTTATCGAACACACTAAAATAAACTATCATTCTTATTCATCATGCTAAGAAAATCACGTGTCTCTAGAACTAAACGGTTTTTTTTTTTCAATCGGGTTTTAGTTGTCTAAATATTTTCAATTCAACCCCTTATATTTTAATTTTTTTTTAACTATAGGTCCTTCTGTTATAGCGTTAAAATTGCCTTAAGATAAATTTACGTGACAATTAACGAGTTTAGAAAAATTCAGGTCATAGATTAAACCATTCAATTCCTCTTCTGGTGGTCTAGCTCCGTTTTCGAAATTTTACTGAAAAGGGTATACATGATAAATTTTGAAACTACGAGGGATTAAATTAAATGTTTTTTTTTAAAATACCCGAATGTTAGAAACTAAACCGTACGAGAAAGGGCAAAAGGCCGTAAATATACAATAAAGAACAAACAAACCTAGATCATCTAGCTCCCATTTCCATTTGGTCGTACGTTTGATTGTGCAAAGGTGTTGGAACAAAATATGTGTCGCCATTTGGTGTTGTCTGTTCTTCTTCAACAAGCACATCATCAACAATGGCTGCAGATCGAGGTGTTGCATTAGCCCTTGCATGGTGCTCTTCATGTGCTTTGAAGTATGCATATGGACCCCATCCTAAGACAAACACAATCATTTTAAGGTTAGAATATGTCTTAAAGTCTCTATGTTTCAATTTAGTCCCTGTTGTTTGAAACGTTTTAGTTTGGTCCTTTCAATTATACCCGTTATTGGTGGTGCGTGTTAAATTTGGCAAGTGACGATGGTGAACTTCATGCATACATTGTTGAAGATTGTTGGGAGATGAGTCCCACATCAGCTAATTAACGGGTTAATCATGAGTTTATAAGGAATACATCTCCGTTGGTACGGGACCTTTTGGAGAAACCAAAAGCAAAACTATAAGAGCTTATGCTCAAAGTGGACAATATCATACTATTGTAGAGGTTTGTGATTCCTAACATGGTATCAGAGACATGTCCTTAACTTAAACATGTCAATAAAATCCTCAAAATGTTGAACAAAAAAGTTGTGGGCGTCGAAGATGTACTCACAAGTGACTCAAGTGCCGAACAAATAGTGTATTTTGTTCAAGGGCTCCAGAGAAGGAGTTGAGTCTTGATTAAGGGGAAGTTGTTTGAGGGCTCCATAGGCCTCAAGGGAGGCTCTATGGTGTACTTTGTTTGAGAGAAAGAGTCAATTAAGGGGAGGCTATTCGAGGACTCCATACGCCTCAGTAGAGACTCTGTGGTGTACTTTATTTGAAGGCTCTAGAGAAGGAGTCGAGTCTCGATTAAGGGGAGGTTGTTCGAGGGCTCCACAGGCGTCAGGGGGGAGGCTCTATGGTATACTTTGTTCGAGGACTTCAGAGAAGAAGTCAAGTCTCAATTAAGGGGAAGCTGTTCGAGGGCTCCATAGGCCTCAGGGGAGTCTCTATGGTATACTTTGTTCGAGGACTCCAGAGAAGAAGTCGAGTCTCAATTAAGGGGAAGCTATTCGAGGGCTCCATAAGCCTCAGGGGAGGCTCTATGGTGTACTTTGTTCGAGACTCCAGAGAAGGAGTCGAATCTCGATTAAGGGAAGGTTGTTCGAAAGCTCCATAGGCCTCAGGGGAGGCTCTATGGTATACTTTGTTCGAGGCTCCAGAGAAGGAGTCAAGTCTCGATTAAGGGGTGGCTGTTTGAGAGCTCTATATGCCTCATGGGAGGCTCTACAGTGTACTTAGTTCAATAGGAGAATTGTTGAGAATTGTTGGGAGAGGAGTCCCACGTCGGCTAATTAAAGGTACATCTCCATTGATATGAAGCCTTTTGGAGAAACTAAAAGTAAAGCCACGAGAGCTTAAGTTCAGAGTGGACAATATCATATCATTGTGGAGAGTCGTAGTTCCTAACATACATATCGAGCTAACAATTAAAAAACCTTAGTCTCTTGAATGGCTACCGCAAGTTCACTAAATTTATACCGCGTAAGTTATTCCGAGTCAAGGGCATAATTGAAAAAAAGATGGACAATAAGGACTAAATTGAAAAATCACATACCATTGCCACTATAGGGAGGTGGGAAGAACTGAAGGTAGCAAAATCCAGAAACAACCAATCCTGTCACAAAAAAACAGAGCAAAAACAATCATTAAAACACATGAACTCATCGTTGTCAGTCTAAAATCAGCTCATTGTTTAGCAGAAACCTATAATAGCTCCAGCAAAGACATCTTGCCAATGGTGCCAATAATCATCCACTCTAGAAACTCCCACAAGTGCAGCACCAAGCAAAGGGAGAAACACCAGGCAAAGTTTTGCTACATGACCTCTCCCATCAAATGCTTGGATTTTTCCTGATATGTAAAAGGCTAGAAATCCTAAGCCCGCAAACGACCCTGCGAAAAAGAGGTCATAAACGGTTAACGGTTGTCAACCCGAGCATAGCTTAGGTCGTTAATGCATTATAACATTGATTGTGCAGCAAGAGATTTGAATCTCTACGTGCCCTTGTTGAGCTAAAAAAGAAAGAAAACGTGATTTGGTCGTTGAATATAACGGATATTAGAAGGAAGTAGATGTAAGATTTGCCTACATGAAGTATGGCCACTTGGGAAACTCTTGTGTCCTTCCCTTATTTCACTCTCTTTCCCGTGACATATCACGTTTCCTGTTCGGTCGTATGCCTGAAATGAAAAAAACGTCTTTTGTAAAAAAAGAATTATTCGAGGAGGCCACTACAATATGGTTAGCAATTTTACACTATTGGAAAAACGAGACAGATAAACTATAAAAGTAGTTTGAATCTATATCTGATTATCATTAAGAAACAAATAAACTTTCGAGTCTACCAACAGTTATTCGGGAGCTTAACTAGTCCAATAGCAGATATTGTCCCCTTTGGCCTGTTACGTATAGTCATTAGCCTCATGGTTTTAAAATGCATCTGTTAGGGAGAGGTTTCCACGCCCTTATAAGGAATGTCTCATTCCCCTCTCCAACCGATGTGGCATCTCATAATCCACCCCCTTGAGGGTCCAACGTCTTTGTTAGCATACCACCTGGTGTCTGGCTCTGATACCATTTGTAACAGTCCAAGCCTACCGCTAGTAGATATAGTCCACTTTGGCCCGTTATGTATCGTTGTCAGCCTCAGGGTTTTAAAACGCGTCTGTTAGGAAGAGGTTTCCACACCCTTATAAAGAATGCTTCATTCTCCTCTTCAATCGATGCTGGATCTCACAATCCACCCCCCTTGGAGCCCAACGTCCTCATTGGCACACAGCTCAGTGTTTACCTATGATACCATTTGTAACAATCCAAACCCACCGCTAGCAGATATTGTCCGTTTTGGCCCGTTACGTATCCTCGTCAATCTCACGGTTATAAAACACGACTGTTAGGGAGGGATTTCCACACCCTTATAAGGAATGTTTCATTCCACTCTCCAACCGATGTGGAATCTCACAAACACATTGTACAGTCAAAATAGTTGTTCAGTACCTCTATTCCATCAGGGAAGCAACGCCAAAAGAAGTTCGGTCGAGGTCGACCAACGCCATTCTTAATAGCATCAGTGATAATAGCAGTGATCAACACCGAAAACAAGAGCCCTACTCACAACAAACAAACAAACAAACACGAAACATCAATAAAACACGACTCAAATCGTAATCTTTTCCACACGAAACTCGTCTTTATAACACACAAAAGTACCTAAAACGGCATGATGCAAATCATAGACGTCTCGTCGCCGTATATAAACGATCAAGAATATCAAAATAGGCAGTATAACAGCATACAACTGACAAACAAACAAACACTGTTAAGCATTGCACTGAAGTTTGAGTAGCTCAATCATCAATTCTAATCTTTTTTGTTCAAGAACACAAAGGATTCATCAAATGCTATAACCAAATCAATATCGAAAAACTCGAAAAACCGACAAAAGGGTTGTTTCTAATGCCATAGACGAAGCAAAATCAAAGAACTTACAGGGACAGACCAGACAGGAACAGTATTATCCTTAAAAGGAAACCTAAGATCTGTCATCATGTCCTTCCCGACATAGCGATAAAACGGATGAACAGAGACCAAAATCACTTCAACCACGACAAGAATCAGCAGAATCAGCCAATCAAGCAAATGATTCTTAGCAACATTGGCTCCATGGGATCTTATGGTAAGAACTGGAGGATCCACACCCTGAAAACGCTACAAAAATGAAGGATCGTTATGCAAATATCAGATAGTTTAGGGCCATTTTTGAAGTTTTTACTAACCTGAAATCCATTTGAGGAAGAGAAGCAAGCCATTGATGAACAGAAATGATTCTTTGAACAAATCGGGGGTTTATTTGGTCGGAAAGCGTTGACCAGACATGAAGAAAGAGTTTACCTACGAATAAAATGAAATGGGTCGCTTGGTCCAAAAAATGGTTTTTTCCCTTCTTGTTCGGAAGAAACAGAGAAGGCGGCAGTTGGGGACGATACGACGGCGTTTCGTTGAGAATAACGGCGATTAACCGTTGGGCGATTTATAGAAGGTCGAAGCTTTTTTTGATAATCGGAAGATTTTTGTTCCATCGGGGAATTTGAAGTCAACGATTAGATTTAAAATATTTTTATGTTGTTGACCAAAAAAAATGGTAATATTTTAAAAGTTTTATGTTTTTTTTTTAATTTTTTTTTATGGGATGGATTTCACATTTATATTTTTAACCAAATTCCCAAAATAAAAAATTATTATTTTTAGTTTTTTAAAATTTAGCTTGGATTTTAAAAAAAAAATAGATATTAAAATTTGATTTTTAAAAATAAAAAATTAATATTTGGTAATCATTTAATTTTTTTTTTTTATTGATGGATAATTAACTTGTAAACAATATTTTTTTTGATATTATCTACATCCTTTTCTAAAATATATTTTTTTTATTTTACTAAAAATGTAAATCTAAAAAAAATTTGAAAACCATGATAAATTATCATAAGTTAAAAAAAAAAATCAAATAATTATTAAATTAAACTTTAATTTTTTTTTTTTAATTTCAGTACATATTCATTGAACTATACTCGTTGAACTATACCCGTATTAATAGTGTGCGGATATATATGGAAGCATAAATCTCTAAAATAAGTTGGTGTGCTCGTATATATGGAAGCATAAATTTGGAAATTCCTCTCCTATCACAAAAATAAAATTATTTTAAAATTTATATATATATATATATATATATATATATATATATATATTAGATTTAAAATTGAATTTGAATTTTATGTTTACTTTTCACCCTAAAATTTTAATAAAAACGAAGTTCGTGCACTAAATTTGTGATTTTATTATTTATTTTTGTGTATAATAAATGAGAACAAATGAGAAGTTCATATATTTATTCGAGGAAAATTAAGTATATAAATTTATTAGATACAAATAATCGTTCAAAATATACCAGGATAGAGATTAAACGGTCAATCTTATAACAAATAATAGGTGTCTTATTTTCTTAATTATATCCAAATTGCCTCGTCAATTATTTCTTAAATAAAAAATATATATTAGATTATTTATATCATATATATATATATAATTTTTTGAAATAAATCATAGTTATAGCATCTTTTAAAATTAGTTTTTTTTTTTTACACATAAATTGTTAATTGCTAGTTGCTTTTATAATATTTATAGAATGTTAAAAAATAATGATAAATTAGTTATTATAGTTTTGGTGCAGATATTCCCGAGTACCAAAAAATTTGATGACTCAAAAAATTACATCAATTCAACCAAATTGTACGGTTTTGAGTTAGATTATAAATTTATTTGTATTAGATTAAATTCAAATAAATGAAATTTTTACGAATGGATTGAGTTCATGTATCCTCCTAAAATTAAATTAATTGAACTAAACCAATCAGAATTTATTGTTAATTGTTTGGGTTAACAAAATTTATCATCGGAACAATTGGAATGAGTCTAAAAAATGTCACAACCTGACTCATCCCAACTCACGAACACTCTTATCCCATGTCAATCGACGAACACTCTTATAAGAATGGAACGGCCCAATAACAATTAAGGATTAAAATTTGTTTGTGTCGTCCAAAATTTGGATAAGACCATCCCTAACAGACCAATACGTGTTCTTTTAATATGTTTTGTCCTAAAATGACACCCAATATCAAATTATTTAAAGCAAGACGCGCTCAAATTTGTAGTCCTTATGATTAAGTCACCAAAAAGAGAGGTACACTTTTTTTGTTCTGGTAATAACTTTTAATTATTTTATGTCTTTCTTAGTCATGCTACTCTCAAGATCACTCTAGTTCGAATGTGGTTTCAAATTTCAAATATTTCAATGTAAATAAAATATTTTTGTATAGTAGTTTTTATTTTGTTATGTATTCTTATATTAGTATTTAGTTATCTGTAGTTCTAAAACAATATTGAATTATGTTAAAATGCTCGAATGAAAATTTTGTTTCTTTAAATGATTATAGATTGATTTGTTTGTTTGCGAATTTTTAATATATCTTATCGAAGATTATATTTAATAATTATAAATTTTGAATAAATAAATTTTTTTTTTTAACAATCGAATCCGAACCCAACTTGAAAATAGATAGTTGAGTTGGATTGGGCTGTAAAAATTTTTGGGTCGGGTTGGGTTACCAATCCAACCAACCCGAACTTTTGGGTTAATCCAAAAAACTCTCTTAACTCAACCCAACCCAACCCGATCTATATATACCCACATCTCCTTTACTTGAGTGTCACATTTAGAAAATATATATAGTTATCGACGATAAAATTGAATAAAATAGTAATAAGCTTATGATACCCTAAGTCCTTAATCCTTAAATGTCACATTATTCAATGTATTATTAGTATTATTGAGTTCAATTATAGGCTCACGCTTATAATAAAATTAATGATCATTATTAAAATTAGGTGTAAATTCATAGTTTATGTATGGTTACATAAAATGTCCCTAATAAATAATATAAACTATTTAATATATTTTTCACATAAAAAAGATAATATATTTAATAACAATTTTTTTCAGATATTAAATAACAATTATAAATATACCAAATCATAGTCATAGATAATGTTCTCTAATTCATTCAAAACCAATAATTAAATTATGACATTAATTATAATAATGATGTAATATTATCACCCAAAAATAATTTAAATCATTTTTTAATATAACAAATTGTTAAGAAAATTAGTATTATATAAGATTAAATTTATTATAATTTCTTAATTTAACGATATTTTATTTTTTAAAATAAAAAGTATAATATATAATTACAAAAAGGATCTTTTCCCATTTTCAAAATTCAAAATAATTTTTTTTTCACAAAATATTTTATAGATAAATTATGAATATATTTTTAAATTTACATTAATAATAATAATAATAATAATAATGTAATATTACCACCCAAAAATAAAAACATTAATTGTTGAATCATTTTTTAATATAAGAAATTGTTAAAAAAAATAATTAAAAAGAAAATCAGTATTATATAAGATTAAATTTATTATAATTTCTTAATTTAACGATTTTTTATTTTAAAAAATAAAAAAGAATAATATATAATTACAAGAATGGATCTTTCCCATTTTCAAAATGGTACAATTTCCAAGCCCAATATTTTTTTTTCACAAAATATTTTAAATTTAATTATTAGATTTAAAAAAAAACACATCATTTAATGTTTTGGTCCCTAAACTTTCATTAAATTAACAATTTAGTCCCTTAACATTTACTATTATCGAATCCAAATTATAAATTTTAAGTAATTAAAATTATAAATTTTAAGTAATTAAAATTATAAATTTGGATCTTGGGGCAAAAAGAAGAAAAACAAAAAAATTGAAGGGGTAAATTTGCATATGAAAATGGTAAAAAAGGGAAAAAAAAAAAGAAGCTGTCATGTCAGGAAAATCTCATAAAATTGGAGGGCTTTTGTGCAAATAGTGAATAATGCGGCACCATATTATGTAATTACAAAAAATAAAAGAGGAAAAGGACAAAACCTACCCTAGGGTTCATACTCAAGATGCTTCCCTACATGCCTACAAACTCAACTCCATTCATTCCATGGGTTTATAATTATTTTTATTTTTATTTTATTTTTAATTTTTTTAAAAACTATATCCTTAACTATATTAATGTTTCGAAGTAGGGTCGTGGAGTCTCGAGTTGGTATAACGAACTCATTTTAGGGTTGTTGGTTTGGTTTGTTCTGACTATGAATTTGTCAATATTATTCGTTATACAATTTAAATACGATTACGTGAACCTAACTAAAATTGAATTTGTGAACCTAATTGTGATGTCTTACGTTGGTTGGGGAGGAGAACAAATCACCATTTATAAGGGTATGAAAACCTTCTTCTGGGTCGTTACAAATGGTATCAGAGCCAAGTTCCGGGCGATGTGCCAACCTTCTCGCTGTTCCCCGAAGGGGGACACGAGGCGGTGTGTCAGTAAGGACTCTGGACCCCAAAAGGGGCGGTCCCACATTAATTGGAGAAAGGAAAGAGTGCCAGCAAAGGATGCTGGGCCCCGAAGGAGGGTGGATTGTGATATCCCATATTGGTTGGGAAGGAGAACAGTAGACACGAGGCGGTGTGCTAGTAAGGACTCTGAGCCCCAAAGGGGGTGGTCCCACATTGATTCGAGAAAGGAAAGAGTGCCAGCGAAAGACGCTGGGCCTCGAAGGAGGGTGGATTGTGATGTCCCACATTGGTTTGGGAAGAGAACAAATCACCATTTATAAGGGTGTGGAAACCTCCACCTAGCAGACGCGGTTTAAAGCCTTGAAGGGAAGCCCGAAAGGGAAAGCCCAAAGAGAACAATATCTGCTAGCGGTGGATATGGGTCGTTAGTACTTCCTTCAAAACGTCAACCCGAGCACTGGTTAAGCTATATGGCCACAACGAAGAAGAAAAAATAATGAAAATTAGAAGATTAAATATAAATTATAAAAATGAAAATTGATTTAATTAAATGCATTTGTACAACTCAAACCTACTAAAGATAATGTTTATAATTTAAGCTTGTAATCAATTATTTGTTGACGTCAATTATAAATTATTGCTATTCTCCTACCTATTATTTCAATTTTCTTCCTCAAATTCTTATTTTTTTTTTTAAATTTCAAATTATATGACGATGTCTAACAACTCGTGCTCAATATTCATACTGTAATTTGAAATCCAAATTCAACACTCGATGACCCGACACGACCTACTTATAATAAAGCGTTTTCAAGACTGAATACCATCGCCACATACTAATACTTGTCGTTTCAATATATTTGATATTGTCTGTTTTTGTCCGTTACGTCATCAACCTCATGTTTTTTAAAACACATTAGGAAACATGTTTCCACATCTTTATAAAGAATGTTTTGTTCCCATCTCCAACCAATGTGGGATTTCACAATTCACCTACTTTGGAGCCAGCGTCCTCACTGGCACTCCGCTCGCTAGCGGTGAGCTTGACTTGAGCTGTTTCAGATAACTATCGATCCTTTTAAACATTTTTAATCATCATATCATACGTATCTTTCTCATTTTAATACTATTCACTTTTTGGGTCATTTCTACCGAATATTCGTTCATTCGTCGTCTAATATAAGATTAAAGACACAGTCACATTTCCCATCGACACGATTGCCACCTAAATACCCAAACTTAAAAATAACTTAAAAAAAAAAAGTTAAATTTTAAAAACTAAAATACAAAAACAAAAAGGTGCCAAATTTTGACCGTTATGATTCAAAAAATGCCCCAAGCTTCCATTCCACCCTGTCGTGAAGAATATTTCTTCTCTTATTTATTTATTTTTTTCTAAAATACAATTTTTTTAGCAAATTTATTATTAATTTTTATTTTCTTTCTCTAAAATAATTTTGAGCAATTTTAAATGGTGTATTTAATTAAAATAATTATGTTTAAGCAGAATAATTCGCAGTGGGCCCCACTTAAAAGGAGGACTTTTTTACATTATCTTAACTAATTATTTTATTAAATAAGAAATTAAATTTTATTCAAATTAAAAATTAAAAATTATAAAAATTAGGTTTTGAAATTTTTAATTTTAGTCTAATTCTACGTGAATGACATAAGTTTATAATTTAATTAAATATTTTTTTTGAAATAAAATAAGTGAATTATTTGATTGTATTTGGTGATGATTTTTTTAATATTATTTTATTAATCTCATTGAATACTAATTTTTTATTTTAAAAAAATACAATTTCTAATGTTTGGTATTAATTATTTTAAAAGGCATTTCAAATTTGGAGTAGCTTTACTTAATTAATTGTATTTTTTTGTATGTTAATATATATATATATATATATATATATATATATATATATATATATATATATATGATAATAATTTTAAAAAATTATTAGACAAAATTTTAAAATATTGAGGAAAAAAAAAACACTACCATTAAAATAATTAGAAAGAATTTAGGTAAAAATTAGGTAGTTATAGGGTGTAGGTATGTTGGGTTTGAAAAATCTTTTGGAACAACCAAAATTTCGGGTTGGTTGGGTTGGTGACCCGAGTAATAGCTCACGACCCAACTCAACTGAAACCTGGTTGTTGAGTTTTTTTTTTTTTTTTTTTTTTTTTTTTTTAAATTATTATTAATATCAAATATGCACAAGTCATAACGTATCACTAACGTTACAAACTCTTAGGGTAGAGTAGCATAGAGATGGACTGGAATCCTGGGTTGGTTGAGTTGACCCGACCAAAAAATGTCAACCACTAAACCAACTCAAAGTTTCAATTTTTGAAAATTTGAACCCAACCCACATCGAAAGAAATTTAACTCGACCCAACTCTTAGTTTTAATTTGGGTTAGGTAGTCTATGTTGGTTCGGGAATCATTTGAGTACCTTTGACTAGCCGGTGGCAGATTTGAAATTCCAAGGTATGACGTGGCGCAAGGCCAGGTCAGTCACACCGAAAAGATCGTACACCAGAAACCACCTGATTCCATTCTTCGCCAGAATCTCCATTTTTACAGTTTTCTAAATAAAGTGGCAAAAAGAAAAAGGCTTAATTAAGTAATGTAACATTGGCTTGGCAGTTGGCAAAACACAGCATTATGGAATCCACGCGCTATCTTTCTATACGCGCTTGTGATGGGAGTTTTGGAAAAAACGTGTGACCAATATCGGCGCGTGGATTCATGCTCATGTGCTGCGTGTGGGTTTATGCTTTTATTCGTTTCGTCCTTTAATTTAATATTTTAATTTGAAGATTCCGGCGCCACCAGATTGCGGCCGAGACTGCGTTTGGTTTTTATTTTATTGGAATTTCCGCCAAGGGAGTTATATAATTAAAATTCATAACGAAATACCTTATAAATAAAATATATTAATTAATTGAATTGGAGCTAAATTATTATTTTAATTAATTTAAACTTTATATATAAAAAATTTATACGAGATTATTTAATATAAAATTACGCTTAATTTTAAAGTTTTTATGATTGAGCTACCAAAAAATGAGAGACACATAGTTGGTAAATAAGTAGTTGCCGAGATCCCTCTCAATTGAAGTAGTCTCGTTTCATTCATGTACCTCTTCTCTATTTGAGAATCACGAGCTAATTCCTAACATTATCTTAAAATTCGTAAACCCTTATGGACCGTTGTTCTTAGGCATCAAAGTAACGGACGTAGCATCAATCTGTAGCCGTCTTAAAGAATTAGAGCGAGAAATTATCGACCTAAAAGTTTGTATTTTCGAGAAATAAAAAGAAATTAAGGGAAGAAAATACATTTATCCCAATCAACCATTTCCACGTGGAATTTATTGTGGAAAAAAATATAAAGAGAAATAAAGAAATAATATATTTAAAAAGGAAAATAAAAGCAAAAATTCAGAAAATAAATAAAAAAAATGATGATTCAGCAAACAGCTACAGCCCACACACCATCCCATGCAACCCCAACTGGAACCAATCAGTGTGCTTAGCTGTCATCCCACTTCGACCCGACCCGACCCGACCCGGTTTATTTAGTTATTTTTACCACCGTAAAAAAAAAAAAAAAAAACTTTGCTCAAATATTTGCATAATTGGTCCCTACATTTATAAGGAATTGCACTAAGTGCCCAAATAATTGTGGAAAATATTAGAACTGTAACTCCCAAACCAGCCCTTGATTTTAGCTATATTTACCTTTTTTTCCCTAATTTGTTCGATATTTTAATTGTACCACAATCGGATTTTCAGGAAAATGCGTTAAATGATTATTTTATTTATTTATTATTATTTTTAATTACTGTCCTCCGTGTTCTTTAAGGAAGACCAAAAGCTTGGGTTTCCCATTCTCTCTTCTTAGCATTGTGCTCCAAAATTCCAACTCCGCCGCTCGCCATGACGGAACCGCTGCCTCCACCGCCAACTCAGCCGCTTCCGTCGGCGGTAGCGCCTCATCTGAACTATCCGGAGTCGGTGGACTCCTCTCCGAGGTCTCGCAACGCTGATACGTGGGATGAGCCTCTCGCCCCCGCCGCACTCGCCAGTCGGCTTCGCTTTATGTGCAGCTATGGCGGCCATATAGTTCCTCGTCCTCACGATAAGACTCTGTGTTATGTTTCTGGTGAGACACGGATCGTGGTTGTCGACCGTCATACCTCTTTATCTGACCTGACTGCTCGTTTGTCGAAGACGCTTCTCAATGGTAGGCCGTTTACCTTGAAATATCAGCTTCCGAATGAGGATTTGGATTCTCTGATTTCTGTTACCACTGATGAGGATTTGGAGAATATGATTGATGAGTATGATCGGACGGCGAGTAATTCTTCCAATTCTGCCGCAAAACCCTCGCGACTTAGGTTGTTTTTGTTCCCGATTCAGCCGGATGTTTCTCAGTCAATTGGCCCAATTCTTGAGAGCTCTACTAGCTCTGATGACTGGTTTTTGAATGCTTTGAATGGTGCCGGTTTGCTTAATCGAGGTTTTTCGGACACTGCATCGGTCAATTGCTTGTTAGGGCTTGATGATGATGTTGGTGTTAACAACCTCGATTCGGGTACAAGAGAGGCGGAGGGTTCTCAGCCTGGTTCGTTTGGAAATGGCAAGGGTGGAAAACAGGATGTTCATTCTGTTCCTGATTCGCCGATGATCGAGACAACTTCGTCTTTTGGTTCCACCTCGTCTTCGCCTTCTTTGGCGAATTTGCCGCCGATTCGAGTTCATTTGGAGGATACCGGCAATAGCGGTGGCGGTGGTGTTGGTGCAGTCCGAGTCCAAGATCAGAAGGTGGGAATTGAGGAGCAATTTTCGCAGATGAGTGTTGGTGGTGTTGGGCAAAAGCAGCAAGAGGAAGTTTTCGCAGTACTCTCTTCGCCGCCTCCTTTGCCTACAACTATTGTGGCTACGGCGGCAGGCTCTGCAATTCCTGTGAGCGCAGCTGTTGGAGTTGGTGTAGGAGAATATTCGAATCGGGCGATCTCCGATGACGAGAGATCGGACCACGGGGTGCCAGTTGGTTACCGGAAACCACTGCCACCTCAACCACAATCCCTTATCCCCCAATTGCAGCAGAAATCAAGTGGACTTGTTGATATACCTTCCCCGGACTCAATGTCAAGGTACCAATTGAATGATTTTCTTGATCATTTTGGTATTACTAATTCTGCCTTACTTTTGTTATCATTTTGGTATTACTAATTCTGGAGGAGTTATTGATTGTTAGTCTGATTCGGTGCATTTTCTGTCACGTTTTGGTTCTTCAGTGATAGTAGTATAAACAATCCGATGTCTCGCTCAGTACCTGTGATGTATCAAGAACAAGTTCATCAAATCCCCTCTTCTGCCGTTAGGATTCCTGGTAGTCCCGCAGATCCAAAAGCCAATATTTCTGAACAGAACACTCGGGTTCATATTCCACAACAGGTCCAAGAAGCAGGGTATGTGTTACAATCTCATTATGATCAGCATCAACTTCAGCAACAACTTCAGCAACAACTTCAGCAACAGCAACAACACCCACCTCAACCACAGCAATTCATACATGCGGGCGCTCACTACATCCAGCAGCACCCATCTGGCGCAATGCCCATGCCAGCATTTTTCCCTGTATATTCTCCTCAGCACCCCCATCTTCCCCATCGGATGGAGCACCAATATCCTGTCTACTACCTGCCTGCTAGACAGGCCCAAGCTTATGGCAATTTGCCTGTACAGCAATCTACCATGAGCGAGGCTGTTGCAGCTATTCCTCCTGGCCAGCCCCAAACCCCTACCAATCCAACTCGGGTTACAACTGCAGCTTTCAACCCCATGAGGAATGCTCCTATTGCGAAAACCGAAGTGGTTGCCAATGCGTACAAACAGACAACTACACCTGCTCAATCTTTAGTTCAGGTTCCCACAAGTCAGCATCAACAACAATACGTTGGCTACAACCAGGGTTACTCTCATATTCAGCATCCATCCCAATCGGTCACACCTACATCTGCTCCTGCAAACTATGCCTACGAATTTCCAGAGCCTGCTCATTCCCAGATATATTATACTCAGCCTCTAGCACCACCTTCTCAGTACCAAGCCATGCCCGCACCTGCTGTAATGCTGCCTGAAAATTCTGCTCAGCTTCCCACTGACAACATGAAGCAGCAGATGAGAACTTCTCAACCATTATAGCCTGTTCAGAAAGAAGAAACAATTTTGGAATAAAGTATTTGGTTTTGTTTACAAATTTATATTTTATTGTCTGTCTTGTGATTGGTATCTATTGGTTTGTGCATGTATCTGAGGTAGATTTAATAAGTAATTGTTGTTGTCTTTTGGTTCGTGTGCCATATTATTTGTTTATTGTCATAGAGAATGAAAAAGTGGTCTGGAGATTATAGTTATACTGTAAAAGTTCTGAACTTAAACATCGTGTGTTTGTGCAGTCAATATGTGTTATAGAATTAGCAAGTTTTTGCATAAATCTCCTGTTCTCCTTGCCTTTACAATTTCTGCTGATATCATATATGGTTGTTTTGTTTAATTTCTAATTGCTGTACAAGTATTTCGCTATGTAAAGGCTCTTTCTGCCACTCAATTGCTCATAGCATCCATCAGTTAGCTTCAACAAAAGTTGATCCTTTCCTGGCAGATAGTCCCTTCACCTCGACATTTCTTCTGTCTGAAAACTTTTATTATACTCTGTTTGTGTTCATAGATTCATTGTTGCCGATAGTTTTGCATCTGCTTTACTGAGGGTGGAACAAGTTAAAATTGGAGGTTTTCTGTGAGATCCCCTCTCGAAGGGGAGAAGGGTAAGCTCAAAGAGGACAATATCTGATAGCGGTGAGCTTAAACTGTTACATTTTCTTTTTAGAGAGGTATGCGTCCAGCTGAGTTGCATGAATCCTTCGTATCGGCTTTGATTCACTGTTACATTTTCTTTTTAGAGAGGTATGCGTCCAGCTGAGTTGCATGAATCCTTCGTATCGGCTTTGGTTCATGTTCATTAGGCTGATGTATAATCCTGTTTAGAAGGGTGTTTACTACCGGCTTGTTCCCATCGATATTTTCCATGCTTTTGTGGTAAAGTTGGTGGGAAGCTGCTTTTTATGTTCTCCGAAAGCTGTTCAACTTCCTTCCCAAACCAGTTCTTTCCTTCTTCAGACACTGTGTCAGGCACCTGTTGGCACTCGCAAGCTGTAAAGTATGGTATCCAATTAATTCACATATTCTTACTTGATACATCTCATAGCTATTGCTCTTTGTTCTTTTTTGTTTTCATTAAAATGACATCAGAATCCAATGAAACTTGATTTTTTGGTCAAGATCTTGTTTGAAATTATTCTTGGACTGAAGCCCTTTGCTTTTACTGAGATTATCAGGTACTCAGGTGAGAATTTGACAGGCATCAACTACATCTTTAAAACTATTCTCATCTTGAAATCCTAATCATTCATGTGCTATCTGTTGTTGCATACTATAAATTTCATGTGATTATCTGCTGTTTCAGTGCTTGGATTCCTTTCCGGATTGTCATATAATATATACAAATGTCAGGTTTAGTTTTTTGTGAAACTTTTCTTACATTATGTACGAGGTTTGTTTTTTGTTTTTGCAGATGGAGACAGTTTGCAGGATTTATGACTCGGATTTCAGCTAATCGGTGAAACGATGCTCAAACTCGATCAAGGGCCTAATCGAATTTCAACTCAGATGCATATGATGAAATTTGAACTCAAAGCCACCAATGATGAATGGTGATATAAATCTGACTTTTGAAATGTAAGGGGTCCCTTCCCTTTCAGTCCTTATCTCTGATGATATAATATTCAATGTTTGCAATGCAGGATCCACGCAGGAAAAGCATTATTCAAAGGGGAATTAATTAATGTGTGCGCAGACATGACTTTGCCTCAATGTTAGACTCATTTAAAGCACCGATCATCATTGGTTGGTCTATCAATTCTTGGAGGACTTGGTTTCTTCTTTGCGATTGGCCAAGCCAACCTCGTTGGAAAATGCTCCTTTGGCGGCTGGTAAAGACTCTTGCATTTGCATTTCATTATGGCTATTCATTGATACAAAGGTCGAACTTGAATTAATCAAACACATGCTTAGATCATTCGTCCCGACTATAGCCACTTGTTGCCAAGGTTTAGAAATAGCGTGCGAACGAATGTTTGGTTAGGATGAAAATATCGTTCGGTATATCGATATATCGAAGATTAAATGATATTTATGATGTCTTTTTTAAATTCTCATAAAACATGAAAGAAAATATTATTTATAACTTAGTTTGAAGGTTCGCCGAAGCATAACTGGATTCGTTAAGATATGCTCTCTCGACTAAGGAATTTGAGGTTTGAATCACACCCTTATCGGTAAATGTAATTATTAATTTAAGTGATTTTTATTAAATTTTTTGATTTATGAAAATATATATGTTGAAAATGATATTTTATCAATATATCAATAAAATTGAAATTTTGATATCGATATTGAAATGAATATTTTAATCCTTGATTCTTAGAGGCTTACAAAGTTGTGAATTATTTTGTGCATCATGCTTCCAACTCAATTTGGTTGCGTTTTGAATTTTTAGTTTCGATTGATTTTAAGTATTTATCTTTATTGTAGTTATGCTGTAACGATCCAAGCTCATCACTGGCAGATATTGTCCTCTTTGGGTTTTTTCTTTCGGGGTTCATCTCAACGTTTTTAAAACGTGTCTGCTAGGGAGAGGTTCCCACACCTTATAAGGAATGCTTCGTTTCTCTCTCTAACTGATGTGAGATCTCACAATCCACCCTCTTTGGGGGCCGTGTTCTTGCTGGCACACCGCTCGATGTCTGGCTCTGATACGTTTATAATGGCCCAAGCCCATAACTAGCAGATATTGTCCTATTTGGGCTTTCTCTTTGTCTGTATCAGTTCTGAGTTGATTGTTCGATGCCTGGGGAAGGCCCCTGAAGGAGCCGTTCCTAGTCCCTCCCCCGGCTAGCACACAGTGACCCGCTCTCGTCGCGGGAGCAGCTCGAGCAATCTACCAACAGCTGGCGATTTTGGGACTGGGACCCTCGTGCCCAGCCCTCAAAGCCAATCATTTTCTCGAGGTTATGGATCCATTTTTCCGACTTCCCTTGCCTACATTATTCCATCGACTAGAGGTTGTTCTCCTTGGAGACTTGATGGGATTATGAGTATGACCGGGTGTGGTAGGCACTCGGTCCTCCAGATTGTTAAGGGTCGTCAGGGGCACACCGGACAGCACGCAACATGCGGTACTCTTCTAACCGCTGGACCCTACCTCCAGCTGAGCTGTTTTTAGGGTGGGCAGACTGTTAAATAGAAAAGATAGCTCTTTCCGAGGCTTCCGCCGATGTCTCTGGACTCCCTAACGTTGTGGTCAGTCGCCACATCCCGGTTTAAGAATTTTAATTCGATTCTCTTTCAAAGCTCGCGTTATTGCGCTATTAGATGAGCTTCCCCCATCTCTTAGGATCAACTAACCCACGTGCAAGTGTCGTTCACATGGAACCTTTCCCCTCATCGGCCTTCAAAGTTCTCATTTGAATATTTGCTACGACCATCGAGATCTGCACCAATGGCCGTTCCGCCCAGGACCTAGCACTTGCCTTGACGACCGAGTATAGTTCGGATGCTTCAGTATCATCCATTTTTGTGGCTTGTTGATTCAACAGGTGAGTTGTTACACCTCAGTAGATTTCGACTTCCATGACCACCATCTTGCTGTCTTAATCAACCAACACCCTTTGTGGGAACTAGGTTAACGCGTAGTTAGGCACCGTAACTGGCTTTCAATTCATCTCGCATTGCCAATTTTGCTTACAAAAAATGACACATGGACCTCTCGATTCTGTGACATGGCTCAACAAAGCAGCCATGTCGTCCTACCTATAAGTTTGAGAATAGATCGAGGACATTGCATCCACGATGCCTCTAATCATTTGGCTTTACCTGATAAAACTCGCTCGCGAGCTCCAGCTATCCTGAGGAAAACTTTGAAGGGAACCAGCTACTAGACGGTTCGATTAGTCTTTCACCCCTAACCCAAGTTAGACGAACTACTTTAAGGAATTGATCCAAATTTGAATAATTTTAAGTCCCTTGATTTGCTATACAATTTTGTTGTGTATGCATGCATATTTAACTCGAGTAGCGATAGAGGTTGCTCGTGAATACATTTCTTTACACATATTTTCAAAACCCTTTTTATTTCAAGTAACGGAAATGACATATCATGGAGCATGACAACGATACTTGTTAGAAGTGAAGTGATTGAATGATAATTATTTCCTCCAAAAAAAAAAAAAAGTTCAGAAATGGAAGTAAATATATGGATCAATAGCCAAAAATACAACCGTGAAAAAAGAAGTATATTTGAGCTTATGAAATGAGTTCTGAAAGAGCTACTTTCTGTCGGGGGCAAAATTGAAAGGGACCATAATGTACAGAAACAAGCAATATTTCATCCTATAATACAAAAATACATCCATTTTCATACAGAAACTTTTACCTCAAACACTCTAACACAGTGGTCAGCTCCACAGGAAGCAAGCTGCAGCTTCCTGCACTCTTCGATCTCCTCCTCTGGTTCCCTCCATGACAAACGGTTGACCGAGGAAACGTGGCACACAAATGGATCGAGACGTTTTACGACTGAAGCAACCACATTTGAGCTAACTCCTTCGGTTCTTTTGATAGATAAACTCCACAGCTCAAGGAGGCCATTTTCCATTCCAACTGCAAGGAGTCCATTGCTCTCAGGATCAAGACCGACCCACGATAAGGCGGTGACGCTAGATTTGAACTGTGACAAAGTTGCTAGTTGCTTCACTGAAGAATAATCAGGTGTCGCAGTCCATAACTTCACAGTCTTATCCCTAGAGCCTGTTGCGAACTCATGACCAAATGGATTCCAAGAACATGACCATATGATTCTTCTGTGTGCCTCCTGCCTTGATATAAGCTCATGGTGGATTTCGTCAGAGCCTGAACGGATTCACCATATAATTATATTAAAAAACAAAATACTGTGTTGTTTGAGAGAAATAATATTCACAGCCAATAGTCATAACAAATTAAAGTTATCATGGAGTGCACAGACAAATTTCCGGGGAAAATACATTTCCTATTACATCGGATCCCACATAATCACACGACTAAATTAAAGGGATCCTCCATTTGAGGGAGGAGGGAGCTAACTTGAGGAAACCCTCAGATTAGAGGGATTTTTCCTACGGAGTGACAGAAAATTTGCACCCAAAACCAGATGGTTTTTCCCATTAGTAATTATGGGTTTATAAGATGGAAGGAGTTTCTATGAACCATAGATTGGGTTCTAAAAGGTGGAAGTCGGAAGGGTGTGGTAAATTTTATGATACCATCTTTATGAAGGGAGGAGCCAACGCACTCGGATTGGTGCCATTTTTACCCTATTTAGGAAGCCTAGGTTGGAGAAGAGCTGAAGGATTTTCAGATGCTCTATCCCTTGGATGTGTTTTCCTGGTTTGGTCAGATGTTCCTGCAGCCCAATTATTTGGTAACTAAAATATGCACTTATTCACACCAAGTGATAGTAAATCCCTTTGGCTAATAGGGATTTTCATCCTCGTATTCCTGTCCTTATCTAAAATACTATTAGTTTCCTAGACAGAGTTTGAGATCCCACATCAGTTGGGGAGGAGAACAAAGCCATCTTTATAAGGGTGTTTTAATCTCCGGAGACGCGTTTTCAAAACTTTGAGGGGAAGCCCAAAGAGGACAATATATGCTAGTGGTGGGTTTGAGCCATAACAGATGATGTCAAAGCCAGAGACTGAGCGATGTGCCAGCGAGAGACTGAGCCTTGAAGGGGGTAGACACGAGGTGGTGGTGGGTTTGAGCCATAACAGAGGGTATCAAAACCAGAGACCGGGCGATGTGCCAGCGAGAGACTGAGCCTTGAAGGGGGTAGACACGAGGCGGTATGCCAACAAGGACGCTAGGCCCCAAAAGGAGTGGATTGTGAAGTCCTACATCGATTGAAGAAGGGAACGAGTGCCAGCGAGAACGCGGGGCCCTGAAGGGGGTGGATTTTGAGATCCCACATAGGTTGGGGAGGAGAACGAAGCCTTCTTTATAAGGGCGTGGAAACCTCCCCCTAGCATAGGTGTGTTTTAAAAACCTTGAGGGGAAGCCCGAAAGGGAAAGCCCGAAAGGGAAAGCCCAAAGAGGGCAATATCCACTAGCGGTGGGCTTGGGCCGTTACAGAGAGTGACGGATCAAATCATTTCAGAGTGTGAGGGGGTATCTTAGAGCATTAAACCATAGAGGGCTAGCTTACTCGTCTCCCATAGTCAAAATGTCTATGCAATTATCTCAGACCGAAAGAAACTGTTATTTGCTTCAAGACAGTCATTCTCAAGATCAGAGATTTGCAACGTTAACAAAAAGAGTATAGATCTTTACATGTTGTAAGTAGGTCAGAGGTACCTGTTCTCTGGATTTTAAAAACAGAAAACTGGCGATCCCTTGAGACTGCCAACAGCATGCTGTCATCACGGGAAAACTCCATTTGTGTTATTGTTAAGCTGTGCGATTGCAGACGACCAACTGCCTTCCACGAACCAACTTCCCAAAGCCATATTTCTGCTACTGATGCAGTTTGTGCCTGTTCATTTTATAAAGTTTCAAGTAAGTATAAACTACACGTAACTCTTATGATTATCAAAGCAGCAAATCAATTTCTTCCCAAAGCAGTGTGTCCTTTGCATGTGAATATTATAGGCTCCACAATTTCCCTCTTCAATAGCATAATCATAATTAAAAACCTCAAATCACCACTCTTCTTGGACTAAGTTTTCACTAGCTGTAATGAACATTAAACTTTTAATCATGCTAACAAGCCACTACATTCTTAGTCAAATAGTGAATCGATTTGAATTGTAAGAACTTTATATGCATTTAGTAATAAAACATTCTCTCAAATAAAAGAAAATAAATAGGCAAAGCAACAATATGACTAGATACAACATCTATAAAACTATTGTCTTTTGTTCATGCAAGATTAGAAACGAAAGACATCATTTTTCGGGTAACATTTAAATAGAAATGAATAGATATTTTCTAAAAATAAAAAAATAAACGAACAGATAGATTATACCTTACAGGATGAAGCAACAAGCTTCCCCTTGTGATCACAACAAAGAGAAAATAGCTCATTTCCATGACCATAAAGTTTGTGCGACTCTGGCCAAAGTGTATGCCATGCTAGTTGATCTTCAATGGGAGGTTCAGTCAGAACAACAGGAACTGCATCGGGAATGGTTTCAAGGGTGTCAAGACCTTCATTTCCACTCCTGTCCGGAGTCTTATTAGCAGCTGCACAAAGATGACTGACTGATTAGAACATTTCAATTGTACTTAAGTGCATCCACCCTTGCCCCATTGTTTCTCCATAGTTAATTTTGTAGGATAATATAATAGAAAATTTCACCATCAAGCAATGGTTCTACATTCCGAATGATCTCTGTGAACAAATGAAGCATTGAAGGTAAAGAGCCTCAAGCTTAAATTTCTTACTCTAATGGTAAATGGTATTAGGCTAAAAATTCTTGCAGCTTCCATAATCATGTAGATTCGAAGATATTGAAAAATACTTTTACATCATAATTATCCAGAATGAACACAATCTAGCGTGGGGGGGTGATTGAAGAAAGACTCACAGTGAACATAAATAGGTTTCTGTGAGAGCCCAAGAGCCGACATATTAGCGCCCAAAATCTGAACATCCACAAGATGATCTTCCGTGGCCACAAAATTCTGCAGTGTGGCATGACTCAATGTCTTTAGAAAAGATAATGGAGCTTCAAAGACTCTAGCAACTTTCTCTTCTGCTCCACTGACAAAGCGATGGTTCCCCTTTCCTTGAATTAAGGTGACACAATTAATATCATGCCCATGGACTTGAGGTCGAGCTATTTCATGCCAAGAACCTTCTTCAAGAGAATTTACATTTTTCCAGGGAGAAAAAATCCGAGTTGTCTGCAAACATTGACATCAATATACATCACATTAAGTAACAGATCTGAAATGGTAAGTCCATTAAAAATTATTTCATTCTAAGAGGATTCATTAATATATTCATACGACGTACATAGCTAAGGGAGGAGCTCCTTGCCTCTCCTATTCAGCCAACTATAGACTAGCCAAAAAGTATGGTTGCACTCATAATCTAACTACTAAATATTCCCTCGGAACCAAGATTTTTCCCTAACCAGCTATTTATCACGAGTCCCATACATCAATTGTTCACACCAAAGGCTAAGCTTTTCCCCCTCGTTCTCATGGGCTCATACCCTTTTCAGAACTCTCCCTACTTTAAAATTCTCTTTTTCGCTAATTTTCCCAATCTCAGATATTCAGACGCAAGTTCGCACACAGTTAAAACAAAATTTACAAGTTTCAACCATGTATAAAATAAGTGCATTTACCCTATTTTACTTTTTGGTGAGAGCCAGAAAATCTCAATCATTTCTCAGCTAGCGAGATGAAAAAAACAGGTTGATAAGCTACAATTTCATATGACACATCACATGTATACAAAGCAGATTGGTAAAATTTTCACATTCAGGATCAAGGACGCTATGAATTATGACAAGGCAGATTAGATAAATTAGTTGCACCTCACCTGGTCATGACTGACTGAAACAAAATAATCACCAGATCTGGCCCATGAAATATCCATTACAGCTGCAAAGTGTCCTGAGGGAACCTTTTGAGGTTTCCAGTTACCTGAACTGATACCAACATCCCTCCAGAGATGAAAAGACCCACCATAACCATGTGCTAAAATTGAATCTCCGTTAGGGCTCCAATGCCCACCATAAAACCCTAAAGCAGAATGACTTAACTCTCCAACAGTAACCACATTCATCCAGATCCCAGAAGTCTTTTCAGGTTTCCAAATCATCATTGTCTTGTCCATAGATGCAGATAAGATGCTTTCAGATTGATAGCAGGGAACCCCTTCTGTTTCTGCTGCTGAAGGAGGCTGCCATTGGACCGAATATACCCAATCCTCATGTCCAATCAAAAGAGATTCTAATGATACCTGGTAAGTTGATGGTCCAGAAGTAAATATAGGACCTTGTATATAAGATGTTAAACTTATTTCCTCTTTTTTGCATCCTCCATTCATGTTGGCCAAAGAACCATGAAGAACCATCTTCCATATGCGTATGCCTCTGTCCTGAGATGAACTTACAAGCATAATGCTATTTTCTTCTCCAGTTTTGCACATGGGCAAAGAGAAGTCCAGACTTCTAATCCAATCCGTGTGTCCTTTTAGCTCACATGCCTTGACAAACTGCATACAAATACATTGAAGGAGAAAAAGAAAAGCCTCTCAAAATGGCTTATGGCTCGTGACAAGAAAATAGAATAAAAATTCTTACTGTACTAACTAGGTACCTCTCCAGTTCTCTTCCCACAATATAGATGAATCTTATTATCCAAACCTCCCATTGCCAAGACCATATGATTGGCATTTCCAGGCAACTCTGCTAATGAAAGTGCCACCATAGATTTTGAACCAACCAAGAGTGTGTCAAGCAACAGCAATGTACAATCACCTAAAAAGGTTGGACAGAGAACATATCTTTTAGAAAGGTTTCAATGTTTCACGTCAATGTGAAAACTTATATTCAGACGATATATATCCATTGCGTAAATCAAGTAAAAATTCAAAAGGAAGAAGGATCCCATAGGCCAGTTTGATTTACTGGGGAATATCTTTAGTTAGCTATAACAGCCTGCAGTAGCAGAAACAGACATTACTGTATAAAACTTACTTTCCTACCTTCATTGGTAGACGGAAAAGAAACCTCCCAGACACAAACTGAACCATCTGAAGAAGAAGACGCAACAATTGCGGCGGTTTCAGAAATTATATGTGCAGTAATACATGTGACGCCTTTCTTGTGTGATTTTGGTAGTTGTAAAACATTTCTCCACTATACATACACAAGTTACATTAGAACATTAGAGATTTATACAATTACATCAAAACGATCCACCTATGAACACTTCCACATTGCATAAGCGTTTCACTTCCATATACTTACTCCAATAAATCCAACTGATGAGGAAATCACGCGGCAAGTCAAATTACAAACTCAACAAACATCCTAGAACTTAAATGAGTATTAATGAACTCAGTGAAGCTTTAGAAAAGGTATTACCTTCTGGTTCAGAAGCGAAAATTCCCATAAATGAATGACACCATCAGAATCACCAGAAAGCAGATAATGACAGTTCAAATGCTTTGCTGAGGACAAGAAGATACGCACATTACAATTCAAAAACGGGGGAAACAAACACAGATTCACACGCTAGTCTTGTTTCGCAAGCAAGCTAAAAGAAATATATGATCCCTGGGGAGATAATTAAACGTTTACACACATTGATTCAACATGATGACAATGGGAAAAACTTCAACTCACCTCTGAACGCAAACTTGCTACTTGGAAGCCAATGAGTGCAGTTTACAGACGCGTTGTGACCGGGAAGAGTCGTCAATATTTGTGCAGACTGTGAATTTCGAAAATTAAGAACAAAAATGAAAGCACAGTTCAGAATCTTTCCAGTTATGAAAAATTGAAAGAGGAAGTGGCTAGTAATAAGATATACACCTTGGGACAGAAAATAGCGACGGCGTTTTGAGCGCCAAAAGCCACCAAATCACAGGCTCCCCAAGAAACGTTGTTCACTATTCTGTTACAGCCTGCTCCTATAAACACGTCCTTGACTTCAACCTCACCGCCGCCGGAAGCCATGTTTTCCGCGAGAAAGCTCGCGTCTGGAAGGGAAAGACGAGATGGCGGCCGAAGAGCAGGGCGTTTGAAAGCTTTCCTTTCTCAGGCAACAACCAGGGACCGCGGCGGGACGAAGTTCGGCGGTACAGTGTGAAGAGCGGGTTTACTTATGGGCTTAATACTAAGCCGACGCTGGGCCCATTATGTTAATTATGGGCCATATGGGCCTCCCTTAGGCTTTTTTGGGCCTATGTTTTGCGTAGAGCAATTTTCTTATGGGCTTAATCCAAGCCGACGCTGGGCCCGTTATGTTAATTATGGGCCAAATGGGCCTCGCTTAGGCTTTTTTGGACCTATGTTTTGGTAGAGCAATTTTCTTATGGGCTTTAATACCAAACCAACGCTGGGCCGTTATGTTAATTATGGGCCAAATGGGCCTCGCTTATTCTCTTTTGGGCCTATGCTTTGGGTTAGAGCAATTTTCATATGGGCTGTACCAAGCCAACGGTGGGCCCGTTATGTTATGGGCCAAATGGGCCTCGTTTATGCTCTTTTTGGGCCTATATTTTGGGTAGAGCAACGTTAGTGAGAGGTTTCAAGAGGGAGATTTCGGTCCATCATTCTTGGGAGCCAACTTATTCATTGGCATACGGTCAGGTGTTTGTCTCTGATACCATTCGTAATAGTCCAAGCCCACCGCTAGCAAATATTGTCCACTTTGGCACGTTACATATCACCATCACCCTCACTGTTTTAAAACGCGTCTGTTAGAGAGAGGTTTCCACACCCTTCTAAGGAATGTTTCATTCCCCTCTTCAACCAATGTGAAATCTTAAAAATATCATCAACACATTCTTGCCCATTAATAATTTCTCCAAGTACTCACTTCTCGACACCGACTTTGCACCATCTGCACAGTCAAAGACATAGTTACGCACCATAATCAGTCTTTTCTTATCGGTGAAAAGACATTCAAATCCGAAGGGCACGCACCTAATCGAAACAACAACCGTCCTTCTAAAACGAGCTTCACTCTTCAGATCTCTACTTGGGTTTCAAACCTTTGTATGATCCTTCCTAAAAAACATGTCTTGGACAGGGCATCAGCAAGTTAGGGACAATGCCATGGCTGTCACAACTATGGTCTGTGGTTTATGAGAGAATCTAAAGGGCAGAGGGGGACAGAAGCTTTGGGTGTCTGATTTGTGAGAGAATCTAAAGTGGATCCATTGTTGTAATAAATATGAATGGGTTTCTTTTGTCAGAAAAGTGTTTGAATGGTAAATTTAATTTGACTGACAAGGGACAACTATGTTCTTTAAAAGCTACCACTACTTTTACTTCCTCGACAACATTATTAATGAAAAGAGATAAAGAGAAAAATGCTTGCCTCTCTCTCTCCTTCCTTCTTTTTCACTTACTCTTACATTTGTTTTTGTTAACAAAAGGGGTTCAAAATTGTGAAGAAACGTGTTACGGGTAGACAAATGTCTCGATCACGAGAAGAATGGAACGATATCTCTATTAATACAATACTTTTTTGGCGAAACAAAAAATAAAGTTATAGGTGGGTCTTGCCCAATAGAATACACTAGCTTGCATGATGTTAAGTTTGATAATCGTCAATGCTCCACTGTCTCAATCATTATTTGTGAGATCTTACATCGGTTCGAGAGGGGAACAAAACATTTCTTATAACGGTGTAGAAACCTCTTTTTAGTAGACGTGTTTTAAAACTGTGAGGCTCACGATGATATGTAATAGGTCAAAATGGACAATATCGCTAGTAGTGGGCTTGTGCTGTTACAAATGGTATCATGGTATTAGGGTCAGTCACGGGGCGGTGTGTCAGCGAGGATGCTGGCCCCCAAGGAGTGGATTGTGAGATCTCACATCGGTTGAAGAGAGGAACAAATCATTTCTTATAAGGGTGTGAAAACATCTCTCTAGTAGACACGTTTTAAAACCATGACACTCACAACGATGCATAACAGGCCAAAGTGGACAATATTTGTTAGCGGTGAACTTTGACTTTTACAAATGGTATCAGAGGCAGTTGTCAAGCGATGTGCCAACGAGGGTGTTGGGTGTCACGGTCATGCTTGTCAAGGACGTGTTGTCTATGGCTGCATGCCCGTTCCAAATTCCTTTTACATACTTTCATCTTAGATAAGTCTTTACTCTTTCATGTTGTGTCAATATGAAGGTGTATGATTGGTCACCAAAATCATTTAGTCTCGTGAGCATGATGGCCAGGTTGGGAAGAATCCAAAAACATATGTTTGTTAGCATCAAAGTGGCCAAGCCATAACTTGCATGGAACACACACACACACAACAAGATAACAAGGCTTGAATGAGTAGTGATGGGAAGACCCCATTCTTGTCCCCCACACTCCACACACACACATATATATACAAACCCCTCCTTAACCCTTTCCTTTAAACTTTCTCAGGCCCTCTCCTCCATGGACCCTTATGCTCATCAAGAAGACCATGATCACCTCATAGACTTGGGGCTCAGCCTCAGAGCTTTGCAGCCTCAGCATCATCCCCTACCACGACCACATTGTGAGATGCTTTGTTTTGTTTTGTTTTTTTGTTGGGTTTTGTTGCTGATTCAAGGTTGTTTTGAAGCGATGAATTGGGCGGCGGTGGCGGCGGCGGCTCAGCTGTCGGATCTCTACAAGAAGGGAGAAGAGTGTGAGGAAGAGGCGGAGGTGGTGCAGAGCAAACGGCGGCGGGGTTATGTGAAAGTGAATATGGATGGTATCATTGTTGGCAGGAAAGTTTGCATCTTTGAACATGGCTACTATTCTAGCCTTGCCCTTCAGCTCGAAGACATGTTTGGTATGTACGGATATGTCTCAAAATTTACGGTGATTGTCCATCATCTCGAGAAATTAGACAAACTTCTAACGTGTATGTTTTATGTTGTTCTATTAGGTCGACAATGTGAATTTGGATTGAAGTTATTCGAGACAGAATCTGAATTCTCTTTGTTCTATAAAGATGGAGATGAGAATTGGAGGAGTGTCGGTGACGTTCCATGGAAGTAAGTTCCTCTCGTGTCGTTATCAATCATATATTTGTTAGTTGACTCGTCTCGTTAATAGTAACGATCAACTCTTCTCTCATTCGGTTTACTTTGGACAGGCAATTCGTAGAAGGCGTGACGAGGCTAAGAATTGCTCGGAAAGACGAGGCTTTTGTTGTCCTTCATCAAAATTAGGTTAAATTTCCATCGAAATTGAACCTCAATGGAATTTTATCTTCTGCTACAATGGTGGCTTCTATTCTCATGGGCAAATGACCTAATTCCAAGCACCCTTTCAAGCAACATCTTCCAATAAATAGTTTTATATCGCATATTCGAGCTAGTATAAAATTATACATCTACACGGTGCCGTATAAGATATTTATCATACATACAACAAAGAACCAACTAAAGCTCAGCTCGAATATGTGTTCTTGTGAGATCCTACCTCGGTTGGAGAGATTAACGAAACATACTCTATAAGGGTACACGCCTTAAAAGAATGAGATTGACAGCGATAAGTAACGAACCAAAACGGATAATATCTATTACTGGTGGGCTTGGGCTGTTACAAATGGTATTATAGTCAAACACTGGGCTGTATGCTAGCGAAGACATTGGGCCTCCAAAGAGGGTGGATTGTGATATCCCACATCAGTTGGGGAGGGAAACGAAACATTCCTTACAAGGGTGTTGAAATTTTTTCCTAGTAGATGCGTTTTAAAACCATGAATCTGACGACGATACGTAACGGATCAAAGTGAACAATATCTGTTAGCAGTGGGCTTGGGTTGTTACAAATAGTATCAGAGCCAGACACCAAGCGGTATGCTAGCGAGAACGCTGGCCCCCAAAGGGGTGAATTGTGAAATCTCGCACGAGTTAGAGTGGAGATCAAAACATTCCTTATAAGGGTGTAGAGACTTCTTCCTAGTAAACACATTTTTAAGTCTTGAGACTAACAACAGTATGTAACGGGTCAAAGCAGAAAATATCTATTAGCGGTAGGCTTGAACTATTACAAATGGTATCAGAGCCAAACATCGGGCAGTGTGCTAGCGAGAACACTGAGCCTCCAAGGAGGGTGGATTGTGAGATCCCACATCGGTGGAGAAGGGAACGAAACATATCTTATAAGAGTGTGAAAATCTCTCCATAGTAGACATGTTTTAAAATCATGAGGTTGACAACGATACGTAACACGTAACGGGTCAAAGCGAACAATATCTATTAGCAATGACTTGAACTATTACAAATTATATTAGAGCTAGACACCAGGCAATGTATCAGCAAGGACGTTAGGTCTCTAACGAGGGTGGATTGTGAGATACCACATCGGTTGTAGAGGGGAACGAAACATTCCTCATGAAAACCTCTCCCTAGTAGACGCGTTTTAAAACCATGAGACTAACAACGATACGTAACGAGCCAAAGCGGACAATATCCTTTACAATTATAGCTTCGAATCTCGTCTACGTCGATTATAATATAATATGTTTTCGTTTAAAATAAGTTTGGAATGAAACGAAATGATTGGCAAAAATGTCCTAAGAATGGGCCATTAGAGCATCTTCTTGGAGGGCATGAGTCAAAAGTGGCTGCAGAATTTGCAGGCGCTCGTCCCTACAATCACGCTCATGTAAAAGTCAGCCATTTCCCACCTCAAACAGTGCCTTCTTAACAACCCTAAAGCTCAACTGAAGAACACAGCCATTTTTTCAACGAAGTTTCAAGACAGTAAAAGAAAAACAAATTCTAACGAGTTTTCATTCGAACGAACATAAATCATCTTCATTTACACGAGCGTACGAAAAGCCAGAGTTTTGTTTCGAACCCTTTACGAGGGAGCTCGAGCTTTCGAGCATGAACGATTCGTTGTTCACTTTGGATTCACAATCATCCTACTCAACGCATCAGAAACATGTCTCATCGTCGGTCTTCTTTCGGGACTATTTTGAACACAAGCTAAAGATATCTTCAAAACCGTGATAATCTCCTCGTCTGTATCGTCGTCCGGTGTCAAAGACGGATCTATAACATCCGAAAGCGGCTTCTTTTCCTCAATGCAGAGTTGAATCCATTGAACAAGATCCATCTCCAACGCTCCAACCTGAACTATCGGTAACCTTCCGGTGATCATTTCGAGTAATATCACACCGAACGAGTAAACGTCCCATTTCTGCGATGGCTTCACGACCTTTAAAGCTTCTGGGGCTTGGTAGTAAGTATTCATATTAGAACTGAATGTACTAGCTTCAGAAGTTGCAGACTTAAGCTGTTTCTCGTGGGGTTTTTCGTCTGTCAAGTGACCCGATTGCAGAGTCGGAGATCCTCCAGTGATGTTAACAAGTCGAGCAAGCCCGAAATTCGAAATATGAGGAACCATGTTGTGTCCGAGAAGTACATTGTTCGTCTTCAAATTGCCATGGACATACTTTTTGGGGCTAAACTCATGCAAGTAAACCAACCCTTTTGCAATACCTTCCATGATTCTTAACCGAACAGACCACGGTAACGGTGTAAACGACGATGTCCCGGGCTTCCCTGATAACGTTTGAACAATCAAAAACATATAAACGATCAAGTTCTAGCTGCAAGAAAGTTACGAAAACGTACCATGAATGGCAAATGCAAGGCTCCCATTTGATATGTAATCATAAATAAGCAGTTTTTCATCAACAGACCAATAATAAGCTCTAAGGCCAACAACATTTGGATGCCTTAGCTTCCCAATTGCTTCAACTTCAGTTTGAAACTCTTTAAACCTTTGTGAACCTCCTTCACCCAATCTTCTCACAGCTAAAGTGAGACCATTTTCGAGCACGACTTTATACACTATCCCGATACTACTTTTCCCCAAAACGAACGCCGACGCCTTAAGAAGTTCATCGAGATCAAACGTCACGTTTGAATCGAGAGCTACAAGATCAAACTGCTGTACATGCTCCGAAACATTCTCGGATTCACCCTTTCGAAAGCAGAGACAATCCTTTCTTCCTTTCTCTCCCTTATGAAGACCATCTTTAGATTGCTCTACCTTCTTCCCATTTCTACGAGTCCAAAACCTCGAATAGCAATACGAAAACAGCAACCCAATCAGACAGATACCGATAATGTCGCCGACGATTATCGCAACCAACGTGCTCCTACTCAACCCTCCATTACCCTCAGACCTCCCAGGTGGAGAGTTATCCGGGAAAAACGGGAAAGACGATGGCGAACTCGCGCCTGGAGCTTCCGAAGAACACGGATTCTTCAATGGAGGTCCACAAAGACCAGGATTACCAATGAAAGCAGTAGGTCCTCTGTTCATAAGAGCACCATTTTGGGGTATTGAACCACTCAAATCATTATAACTAAGATCAATATAAACCTTTTCAGGAAGGTTTCCTAAGCTAGCAGGGATTGAACCAGAGAACAAATTATATGAGAAATCAACAGTTCCTTGCAAGCTAGAGAGATTACCAATATCCATAGGGATTGAACCATTGAACATATTGTGAGAAACATCCAATTTTTCCAAGAAATTCAAACTAGAACCAAATCCAACAGGCAAAGCATTGGTAAGATTATTGTGACTAATATCAAGAACTCTAAGTCTTGTGCATTGAATCAACGAAACAGGCAACGACCCATTAAAGAAATTATGAGATAAATCCAAGATTTGAAGGTTTTTGAGCTTACCAACATCATTTGGGACAAACCCAGAAAAGGAATTCCCAAAAATCACCAAGCTCTGTATTCCATTAGCTTGGAAAAGCTCCAATGGCAGAGTTCCATGGAGTTTATTGTTCCTTAGATTCACATGGCGAAGGTGAGAAAGAATCCCCAACGAAGAAGGGAGAATCCCTTTGAGATTCTTCTTGGGAATACTAAGGGAAACGACTCTTAGATCATTGCATGTAACGCCATTCCAAGAACAAGGGTTTTGATCTGAAGAATTCCAGTTGCTGAGGGAGGCTTCTGGGTCTTCTGTGATGAACTGTTTGAAGGAGAAAAGGGCGGTGCCCTCGTCGTTCAAAGCCGCCATTGAAAGACAGAAGTTGCACAGGAGAAAGATGAAGGAGATGGAAGGAGGGTTTTCCATGGTGAGTTGAAATTTGGTGTTCGATGAAGAAGAGAGAGAGGTTGCAAAAAGCTTTTCTCAAGGCCGAAAAGATAAAGTCATTCAATGGCGAATACAGAGAAAAAGGAGAATAGTGTTTTAACGTCTAGTGACTCATTAAATTATCTTTGAGAGATGATGTGGCTCAAAATAACAGGATCGTCCCCTGACTCAACTCAATTGTTGGGCTGGGAGTATGTTGAATGAAAGTTTCACATTGGCTAATTCAGGAAATGATTATGAGTTTATAATCATGGAATATTCTCTCCATTAGAATGAGGCTTTTTGAAAAGCCCAAAGCAAAGCTATGAGAGCTTATGCTCAAAGTGGACAATATCATACTATTGTGGAGAGTCGTGTTCGTCTAACATTAGTATCAAAGTCATGTCCTAAACTTAGCCATGTCGATAGAACCCTCAAATGTCGAACAAAAGACTCCAAAAGAAATAGGAGTCGAGGCTCAAAGGCATAGTCAAAAAATGATGAAGACTCTAAAAGAAAAAGGAGTCGAGCCTCGATTAACGAACATGTGAGATTTCATATCGGTTGGAGAAGGGAATTAAGCATTTCTTATGACGATGTGGAAACCTCTCTCTAGCAAACACGTTTTAAAATCGTGAGACTGACGAAAATATGTAACGAGCCAAAGCGGACAATGTCTACTAGTGGTGGGTTTTGGCTGCTACAAATAGTATCAGAACCAGATAATGGATAGTATGACAGCGTGGACGCTGGCCTCCAAGGGGGTGGATTGTGAGATCCCACGTCGGTAGGAGAGGGGAACGAAACATTCCTTACAAGGGTGTGAACTTTGAGACTGGCAGCGATATGTAACGGGTCAAAGCAGACAATATATACTAGCGATGGACAGACCAAATTTATAAAATTTTTGGAACACAGTATCGATTCGATATCTAAAGATTTGTGTAAAATTTACGAAGAAAACAAAGAGGTGTTGCCAAAATGCTTCTTTTCTAGGTACGACCCATCACTCTCATTTCTAAAAATAATAATGTAATGTACGTTAATTAATAATGTACATTATAAAACATTATAAAACCCATCATGTTTTTGTCAACACTATTGTCGGATTAAAGTCAAAATTTGTGACAATTTTATGTGTTTATTTTAAGAAAAAAAAAACATTAACATTCTTCCATCCCATTCTCAATTTAGATTCCTACTTGCTTTGAGCTAAGTTTCTTTACTCGAACCGTTAGTCACAAGACTATACTTCGAGCCAGCCAACCGTTGTTTAATAAATCTATTTTAAGTTTGTTTTCATTACTCGAATGTACTTTGAACCAACCGTTATTTGATAGTTATATTCTCGTTATGAGTATTTTTTTTTTAATTTGAAAAAAAGTTTAAATATATTATTTGGAAAATTACCATAAAAATAAAAAATAAAATGATTAAGTTGATTTTAATTATTTTGTTTTTTACTTTATTTTAATTTGTCTGTTTCTTCAATTTGCACCTCAAATTGAGGTAAACGTTATAATTTACATTTATTTATATATATATATATATATATATATATATAAAGGTGTAAAATTAAAAAAAAATTCTTAAAAAAAATTAATTTTATGCAAAAGTTTAATTTATTAAAATTAATACGTTTATTAAAATTAAAGGTTGAATTATTGAAAAAAATTGCAATAATTATTGAATTTGGAGTCAATTTTGTAAAATTGAAAGGTATGATGGAAATTAATACAATTTAACGATATACTAAAAAAGGTAAATTTAATTTGTTATTAATATATCAATCATTGAATTCTTTTCAATTAAAAACACTTATTATATTTAAAAGGATAAATTAATATTAATAAAAATAATTTTTTTGTATTTAATTAAAAAAATATCCTTAAGTTTTCTTATTAGCATATTTTAATGAAATTCACGGCATTTTGTTATTTAATAATTTTAATTATTTAAAAAAAAACATACATTCTTTCGATACACTCAACAACGTACGGCAGATTGGAATTCGCATGTGACAGTTTCCGACAAAATCCAATAATAATTAATTGAAATAAACAATTAATATAATAAAATAAAGGTATTAATATTAGGAATAATAATTTTAAAATAAATACAAAAGTGTTATTTTTATTTAAATTCTTATATTTTTTTTAATTATATTTTATTTAAACATGTTTTTAAAATTAGTAACGATATTTTAATTGTAAGGTGGGGCCCACCGGGGACCACATTGTTGCGATGGGGAATGATCAGACGGCGACCGTTGAGTGTCCACCCCAATTACTATAATAAGTAATCATTGTTTAGTA
Organism: Cucurbita moschata; assembly: GCF_002738365.1. Taxonomy (NCBI): domain Eukaryota; kingdom Viridiplantae; phylum Streptophyta; class Magnoliopsida; order Cucurbitales; family Cucurbitaceae; genus Cucurbita; species Cucurbita moschata. The sequence goes on from NW_019268527.1 coordinate 3,704,611, forward strand.
ACCGTTAAAGTGCCACATCGTAATAATTTCTGTCTTGTGGGGACCACGTTTCCAGCCAATCACAAATTTTTACGGTTTTTTATTTTATTTTAATGTTGTATATTGAATCAACGGCTGGGATCTTTTTGCTTACCTGGTACGCTTAGTACGACGTGGTCTGATAAGTACCACGTGGAGAGTGGTGGGACCTACAAAGGTAGAAAGAGGAATGGTTCACGAGCGACGAGAATTAGATGAATGTATCGCGAGAAAATGGAGAGAAATTGTGCGACAGATTAGGAGTGGGATGAGTCCCACGTGTCTGGAGGAGCTCCGGGACGTGAAATTGAGAGGCGGAGAAAACAAAGTATTTAAATGAATTTTATTTTTTTATTTTTTTAGGGTCTACTTTGCAATTTAATGATGTGTAGGGACCATCCTATAAATAGTTGTGTTAGTGGTCCCGCTTTAGACATTTTTTTAAAAAATAAAGTTTTTACCCCTTGCATCACAATTAAAAATTAAAAAAAAATTTAAACATATGGAAGCCATTAATATTTAATTAAAAAAATATTTTTATTGTAAATACATTTTTGAACTTTTTAAAATAATATAAAAATATTTATAAAGAATCTATATCGAACCTCCCCTGAAACAAAGTAGATAACATGTTAGACGAACACGAGTCCACTTTGAGAATAAGCTATCATGGCTTTGGCTTACCAAAAGGTCTCATAACAATGGAGAGAGTATTATTTGATTATAGAGACACCACTTGTCACAATCGCACTTTTAATGGCAGCGGACTTGCGATTGTGCGGCACTCACTTTCTAACGACAAGTGAGCTAAGCCAATTCGTTCTTGCGTCGCCTACGGCCAAGCGACGTATGCTCGAGCCTCTGGCCTCGATTTTAAGAGAAGGTTTTAGAAAGCGAGGACAGGGAGAGATTTTTGAAAGAGACGTTATATAAGCAAGCAAGAGAGAAATAACAACGGCTTATGGTATATAACCTTGGAAATAACATTGGCTTACACTCGTGAATTTTTTATTTAATGAAAAAATATAACTAATGGGAAATGGTAATTTTTTTTTTTTTTTTTACTTTTTCTCATTTCATTTTTATCCACTAACTTTAATTTTTCTTACATATTTTAAAGCAGTAAAATAAAATAAAATAAAAATGGAGGAGGAAGATTTACATGCAATTGTTTTGCTGTTAGCCGTTGGTAGACGCGCCACCGTCTCGTTATTGGGTTGCGGCGGAGGCGGAGACTTCAACTGCCACACCCGGCGGCGCATGCAGTACTGTATGTGTTGGGGTGTGACGTGTCTTTCTCTTTAGAACCGCCGCCGGTGCAGGAGAATATGATCGTTGTAATAACGGAAATCGAAACCACCACCGCCCATACTATCAGAACTGCCGGGCCGCTCATCAATCCGCCACCGCCGCCGCCGCCGCTCAAATCTGTTAACTCCCTCACCGTTTAAAAACCCTCCTCCGATCTCTCCAAGGATCAACACTCAAACGAATATAATGAAGGGGTGAACCAAGGGCCTAAATACCTAATCCTATGACAGACCAATAGTATGGTGCCACGTGGACATCAAGACCAGCTTTTGTTGACTTTTTTTTTGGGTCGTCTAAGATTTAAAAAATAATAATAATAATTTACTCCCTCCCTAATTTCAAATTATTTATATTAAATATATAAGAACGGTACCAGATGAAATAATCAGATAGGTTCAAATTGATTGATACATTAATGACTTTGAACGTCTGATCTTTTAGTAGAAGATATATTATTAAAATATTAATCAGTTAAGATATGTTCAAATTGATTCATACATTAATGGATTTCTAAATCTACTATCAAACACGTATTTAAAAACATGGAATACAACTCAATTTTGATTGAATCTAAGACGGGTTCGGGACAAAATAAGTGATTGAAATATAGGGTATTAGGAACTAAGTTTGTTTGATATGGGTCCTTCTTGGGATTTTGGTGAGAAAATTGGAGTGTAAGGTGTGGAAGAAGGTGTCCATGGAAGACTTGAGGTTGGAGACAAGCTTATGAATCTCCTCCTCGTACTTGTCCAACACAATTGGAACTGTTTGTAAGCTCAAAAACACTGCTCAATATTAAGAACAACATGTCACAGTCTTTTTCAGACATAGAAATTCTATAGAAAGTGGGAGAGAAAGAGAGTGATACCAACCAATGTATATGAGATTCAATGAGTTTGTTAGCTCTCCAATGAGTGATACCAACCAAATGCTACCCATTACCTGCAAAATGGGTTGATTCATGAGCTTCATAAACATTGATCGATTACTATCTTATAAAGATTATGTGTGAGATCCCACGTTGATTGGAGAGGTGAACGAGTGTCAGCGAATGGTGGATTGTGAGATCATACATCGGTTGGAGAGGGAGTACGAAGCATTTCTTAGAAGGTGTGGAAACCTCCCCCAGCAAACGCGTTTTAAAAATCTTGAGGAAAAGTCCAAAGAGGACAATATAGTGGACTTGGGCAGTTACAAATAATGTTAATGGTGGACTTGGGCTGTTACAAATAAGATTAGAGCTAGACACTGGGCCTCAAAAGCCCAGTGTGCCAGCAACGACGTTGAGCCTCCAAGAGGTGGACACCAAACGATGTGCCAACGAGTATGCTAGCCCCCAAAGGGGATGGATTGTGAAATCCCACATCGATTAGAGAAAGGAGCGAGTGCCAGCGAGAATACTAAGTCCCGAAAGGGGTGGGGATTGTGAGATTTGGAAGGGTACCATTTCAACTTTGGCGTTTAAAAATAAAAAATAGGTATATATTAAATAGTGAGATTTGGAAGGGTACCATTGCAAATAGCTTAAAGTTTTGGCCAGTTGAAATTTGAAAGAAGTGGTGGACCAACCAGTTGACTGTATCAAAGAAACGAGTGAAAGTGGCGTTTGAGATCTCAAAATCATGCACATTCGGTGGAGCCCTGCCAAGCCACGTCACCAATAAGATAAAAAAAAAAAATTACTGCATCAACTTTTACCATAAATTCATACGAGTTCTACCATTTTTATCCTATGTTCAATTTTTGCAAATTCATCCAATTATTTAAATCAAACAAAATTATTTTACTTTTAAAACCTTATTATAAAAATAAATTCATATGATCGATAATTTTTACCCTATATTTAGTTTTTGCCATTTCACTCGGTAATTTTAACAAAATATTTTCATAACACTTTAATCATTAAAAATTAGTGTAACAGCCATCATTAGTAGATATTGTCTAGCTTTTCTTTTCGAACTTTCTCTCGTCCCTCTCAAAGTTTTAAAACACATCAGCTAAAGAGAGGTTTTCACATCCTAGTAAAAAAATGTTTTGTTTCCTTCTTCAACCGACGTGAGATCTCACAATCCACTCCTTCGAAGCCTAGCGTCTTCGCCGGCGCTCGTTCTTCTCTCTCGTGAATTTTGTACAACTTTATTTTCAACGAAAACTTATCGAAGATTTAAAATTATAACATTTATCTGAATTTAAAGCGGAATCGAACAAAATTGAAAGTTTAGAGATAAAAATAGAATAAGAATGAATAATTGGATTTACCAGTTGACGAGAAGAGCCAGTTTGTTCCAAGAGAAGAGAAGAAGCATAGTAATGATGAGTAGATAGCAAAGCAGAGTAACAAAGTGGTAGTCCAAGACCTCAAGCAGCAACCAAACGCCGCTGATTCCGGCCAACATCGCCGCCGATTCTCTCTTCTTCTTCCACAGCATCAACTCCGCCACTGCCATTCAAATCCAAAACACCCCTTATATTCAACATCAAATTGATATATTTTATAACAGAACTATAAACTTTTAATTCTGAACCTTTGCCATGCCCAAAAATGGAATGCAGAAACCTCGGACGGTCGCCGGAGTTGGACATTATAATGTTTGCTGCCGGAAAGTTTATGGGTTTAGTGGAGAAGATGAAAGAAAGGAATGGGTTTTATGGAGAATTTATCAAGGAATTCTTGTTTGTGGGCATGCTTCTCTTATTATTTCTCTATTAAATTTCCAATTAATATTGCAATTTTTTATAATTTAATTCTTTTCCATACTCAAAATTCAAAATTTCTTTTCTAAACTTAATTAATTTTGTACCAAATTTAGGAGGTTTTCTTCAAAACCCTACCCGCCTCACAATTTTAAAATGCGTCTACTTGGGTAGAAGTTTTTATGTTCCCCTCTCTGACCAACGAGAGATCTCACAATCCACCCCCTTGGAGGTCAACATCCTGGTCAGAGAGATCTCACAATCCACCCCTTGGAGGTCAACATCCTGGAGTACACTACCCGGTGTTTCCCTCTCCAACTAATGTGGGATCTCACAATCCACCCCTTAGGAGCCCAACATCCTCGTTAACATACTGCCTAGTGTCAGGCTATAATACCATTTGTAACAGTCCAAATTCACCGCTAGTAGACATCATCCACTTTGACCCATTACATATTGTTGTCAACCTCACAGTTTTAAAACACGTCTACCAAAAAGAGATTTCGACACCTTTATAAAGATTGCTACATTCCCCTCTTCAACCAATGTGAAATCTCACCGTCGTTGACTAGCTAGTTCACTATGTTTTTTAATTCAGTACGAAAGGTATGTTTTAGTCTTTAATTTTCAAGCATTTTCCAATTTAGTTTTAATACCCTGTAAACATATAACCATCCAAATTTAACATTCATTTACCAGGAGGGTAAATTGAAAACAGTTTTTACCAAACACTCAAAAGCAAATCTAGATATTCCAACACAACAGCAGCATCCATTTAGCTCACAATTAATAGACATTAAACAGTAGCTCAGAAAACTTACTTGGTATGGTGGAATCAGAAACTTTGTTACAGGTCCTATGAACACCAGGCAAGCAAGCCAACGCTGTGTTTCCATTAGTGGGTCCCCTGCCCTCTGTAAAGCAGAAACTAGAGGCTTTCTTACCATACACTTACCATTTCTACAGATCAGGACAGAACACTTGGCCATTGAGCATTGCTTACGAGTAAGGATCCTCTTGCTTTCACATTCTTTCATCTTCACATGACGGCCATACCTGACAAAAAATGGGCAAGTAAAAGATGCCTACATCTTTAACAAACAGACCCTCAATTAAGCAATTCTATAGATATGGGAAAGAGAAGAAACTAAGCCAAGAACAGATAGATACCCAAGTTCAGGGCGTTTTGTACGCTTTCCATATACATTTCTAATCGTTATAACCTGTTCATGGTCAAGGAAACTCCTGCAGTACAGTTCAATGCCTGAATAAAACCAGTGAGGTGCTAAATCCTCTTAAGTAACATTACATTCTAACAAAATTAGGACCGTCAGTTGGAGGGATTAAGGAAGGCCTGTTTTCTCAAATGATGGCTCTTCTATGGATACATAAACTAAAAGGTGAAAGCAAAGAAGAACACATGCTTATTGGATACATGTCGAACCAGCATCTACCTTGCTAAACCAGCGAGTCTTACAGCAATGTTTTCTTCTTACATCTTTAGACTTCACTTTCTATCGGTCTTTGTTATTACATCAGGCACGGCACACCGACGACCAACTAAAGCTTCAGTATTTTGCAACCTATCACATTCCTTAACCTTCCTTCAATCCCCCACCTTGACGAAAGCAAACTGAGTGTACCACTTCTTCAACAGGCATACGGCTTAATCCAACTAATTACGGGGTTCTTTTGTAGGGCCACGACTTGTCGACTTTCGTTTTCTAGTTTGTAAGAGTATCGTATCAGTAAGGTGCTAAATCTCGTCGGCTGAAGAATACGAAATCTGGGTGATTGACCTGGAGATCTCTTAACCACTTATCAGCTTCCCGCGAGAGCTTGTTTGCCAATTGATGCTCAACTCCACCATTTCGCATCCACAATGATGAGCCTTTAAACTTGTATGAAGCAAGTCCAAAAATTCTTAAAGGAACTTTTTTGGCATCCGTCTTACAAGGATATGCCACAAATGGCAATTGAGGGCTTTGAGGGCTTTGAGGGCCTAGAAAATATGAAGAAAATGAATTTTCATGCTCTTCTCAGATATATAATGTACATCAAATCTCACACGATATAAATATTCTAAATGACATGACAGAATCCCAAAATGAACTTAAACATTGGTTAAACTGGCAAGAAATTGAATTACCTCCCATTGCGGTATGTAGAAAATGGTATGTGAGAAAGCAAGCATCAAGATCCTTTAATGTTTGCCCAGTTGGTATCCTGTAAATTGGGTACCTACAACACGTTTTGGTTTGGAAGCAATTAGTCACATGGATATTAAAGAGAACTCATAGAAATGTGAAGATTCTGATACCATGCCACAGATATCCAACTACATGGTAGTAGGTCACAACTTCTCAATGTTTTCAGCTGAGGGAAACGAGACGCAAGGTCCGATATCTGTATGCAAAAAAACAAAGAAAAATGAGAAGCTGTAAACCCGAATATATTCTCAAAACCCAGAAAACTACTTGCCTTGTCTGCCAGAGGTTCACGTGAATACGGTTGGTCTCTTTCAAGATACTCAAATAGAAGGCAACCTTGAGAATTGCAAGATTCAGCCTCATCGCTGGAGCAGTCCTCGAGATGTCCCAAATGCTGGTCCCTCAAAGACAATCTATCCATTCGAAGAGGAGCCGTGATAGACGGATCATTATGGTGGGGTGGTTCTCTACAGTGTTTTATTCTTCTCTTTGTTTCAGAATCACTACTACCATCACTACTTGAATCTCTATAGTCACTATCAGTTTCCTCGCCCCATTGCCTTCCAAACAACCAAAGCTTATGCATCAGTATCACAAAAAACAAACGTAAGAATATGATAGAATTCACAATCAAATTCATGAAACTCAGGAACAATATAACGTCCCATCAAAGCACACAAATTCTTTTTTCTTAATAATGTCATAATACTACATTCAAAGCTAAGAATATGATCAACCAAAAAAGTGAAACGACTCCAGCTACAAGAAATGGCAATCAAATTCTAGAACATTGATCCGAACGAGTCTACCCTTCAGTGTTTACCCTGTGCTATTTTCCTGAATGAAAACCTCTCACGCCATACTTAGTAACACAAAATGACATTCAGATTCTCAAACTCTAAAACGCTCTCGAACCCGCCATTAATCAAGATGACATATTAACTAAGCAATCAAAAGTTGGTTAAACTTTAAAAGCAGTTTTGCAACATAGAAAGGAGGAATTCTGTCTCGAAACGAGGATGGGTAGAAGAAAAGCATTCTACGCGAACTACGAATTGGCATGATGGTCCATAGGATAAAGCTACAAAATTTAGGGACAAAATATAAACAGAACATCAAATCACTCGAGGAAAAAACATACCCTTCCACCAAACCACAAACCTAAACCTCAGTACCCCTCACAAAGTAAAACAGAATCAGAACCAAAAAATTGCAAATTCCTGAGTTGAGAAGCTGCATGCTAAAATATGCACCAATGAATGGATTAAAGAGAACAACATTTCATAGAAGATAATCTGCATATTGAATACCTTGGCTTTGTAGACGATTCCGTGCCATACAATTGTATGCCAGACAAATACGGGACATAATATTGAACCACACCATCAGTGTTATTCAATAACAGAGGCACTCCAGCGCCATAAGCGCTCCACTCCTTGAAAGTTTCCCACAAATCACCAAGCACAAAGTAAGGCTGCCTCTCCGAATCGCTCGTCTTCCAACCTCTCAACGCACTCTGCAAGCAACAAAACACAAGTCAGCTGAATTCCAGAAGTGAAATCGAATTAAAGTTAAACATTGCTCTAAACCCACTCAAACCTTAGAGAGAAACTGAGCAGGCACAGACGGAGTAACCGACTGCAAGAAGCGCTCGAGATTACTTAACGGAGAAACAGCCGGCTGGGGAACTGGTTTAGTAGCTTCATCAGAGACGACACGGTCCCCAGCCTCTATAATCGGATACTGCACGGAAACATCCTTAACCGCGCAAGATGGAGTAGCTGAAGCGTGTTCTTGAGGTCTACAGAGCCTATCATTTTGACGGCTGAGAAGGCCCTTCCTGGCTCTCGATGAATCGTAAAACCGGTCCTCACCTCTGACGCGACCAAACCGAACACCTGCTCCTAACATCTCGACAGTCTACCACCAACTAAGGAACACTAGTCTGCAAGTGGCAAGAACAATCCCTAACCAAAGTCAACGACGACGACGACGACGGCGACGAAGCGGAAGTGGAAGAGAAATGGCGGTGCGATCTGATAATCTGAAATCCAGACAGCAGAAACAGCAATTGTCAGATCTTTCCGGGGAAATCAGATCGCGGATGAGGAATTTCAAGAGAGAAGAGAATCAGTAGCTTTGAATAACACGAAGTCGAATGGAATGGGAGGAAATCAAAGCGGCTCGACGAAAAACCGATTAGGATTAAGAATGAGGGAGATTTTTTTTCTTTTTTCTTTTTTAAAATAAAGAAATTAAATATTGAAAATCTCCTTCTTTTTTCTTTTTTTTTTAATTAAAATAAATTTTTAAAAATTGAAAACTCTAGTTGAGAATCATAATAAAAAAATAAATTAATTAAAATATTAAATAAGAAAATTAGTGTTCACTATGTAAGAGCTAATAAAATTCAGATCCCAAATTTGAAATAACAATTAATTCACAATTTTTTTAAAATATAATTAAGTAATGAACAAAATTCCTTTAATAAAACTATCATTCAATTTGCACTTCTTTTCTATAAAAAAAAATATATATATCCCTAAACGTTTAAAAAAGCTTTCAAAAAAGTTTAAAAAAACATTCAATAATTTATTTCAAATATATATTTTTAACTTTGAGCTTTTTTTTTAAAAAAAAAATCACTATGAAACTTTTTTTTTTTTTTTAATTTCAAACTTTTGTAAAAACTATTAAAAAAAACATTTAAACTTTTTTTAAAATAAAAAAAAAAATACTTTACTCTATAGGTGTAGGTAGACGACTTTTTTAAAACTATAAAATTAAATTGAGTTATGCTATTTTTAAAATTTTTAAAATTTATAAAGGTATTTTTAAACTTTTTTAAAAAGATGAAAAATATTAATAAAAAAATTTAAAGTCCAAGAGAACTTTTAAAACACCGCTAGAAGTTTAAGGGTATTTAAAAAAAACTAAAGTTTCCGTCCAAAGTTAATAGTAAGAGTATTTTTATTAATTTATTGTATACATATATATATATATATATATAATAATAATAATAATGTAATTTTCAATATTTAGAAGTAGAGGGCGAGCTCCCGCCACACGAAATTCCGAAAATCAACGTTTTGTCTTTGTTTAGGGGCAAAACTGTGAAATTGAGAAAATGTAGGGACGAAACAGAAAAAGTCTGACGCGGAGGAGATCCGGAGCTGTGGTTAGGTAAGGAGAGTTTATTTACGGGGCATCTCGCAATCGCAACTGGAATGTGGACCCCTTTGAATGGACCATTTTGTGCCACGTGTACGGTCCGATAAATTCAAACACTACCAACTAAATATATATATATATATATATATAATTATTTTTTTTTGGATAATAAAAATGGATAAGGATTCAAAATAGAGAAAGCAAAAAGGGAAAAAAGTCGCATTTGGCAACAACGTCATCTTGAGGTACACGTAATGATGGGGAATTAAAGATAAAACTCTATTATTTTTTACATTACAAATTTTTCTCCTCGATTGAAGAGACAAACAAGTGCCAACGAGTCAACGAGGACGTTGGCCCCAAGGGAGTGGATAATGAGATCCCACGTCAGTTGGAGAAGGAAACAAAATATTCTTTATCGAGATGTGAAAACTTCTACCTAACAGACTTAAAAGGAAAAACACAAAAAGAACAATTTCAGCTAGCAATAGACTTAGACAATCACAAGGAAAAGCACAAAAAGAACAATATCTGCTAGCAATAGACTTAGATAATCACAAGAAAAGCACAAAAAGAACCATATCTGCTAGCAATAGACTTGGACAATTACAAGAAAAGCACAAAAAGAACAATATCCGCTAGCAATAGACTTAGACAATTACAAGAAAAAGCACAAAAAGAACAATATCTGCTAGCAGAAAAAGCACAAAAAGAACAATATCTACTAGCAATAGATTTAGACAATCACAAGGAAAAGCACAAAAAGAACAATATCTGCTAGCAATAGACTTGGACAATCACATAGAAAAGCACAAAAAGAACAATATCTGCTGGCAATAGATTTAGACAATCACAAATTCAAAGTTTGAGGAAAAGTTGGAAAAGAAAAACTCAAAAAAGACAATATCTACCAGCAATGACTCTGGCTTGGCCGTTACAAGTTCTACAAATTCAATGGATAAGATGATGATTATTATGATGATTCAGCTATCCGCCCTGTCCCAAAATTGGGTCATAAATGCACTCCAAAGAACAAATAAGATGATTATTATTCTGATTCAGCTACCTGCTCTATCCTAAGACCGAGTCATAAACGCACAACCAAGAACCAAATAATATAAAGGAAGAACATATTACACGTTATGGTGCACTAAATAATTAATTTTGAGTTAATATCCTACCAAAGAAACAAAAATTGTATTAAAAAAAAGAAATAAATGTTACTTAGGAAGTGAAATAATGGAAGAGAGAGAACGAAACCCATGATGTGTTTTAAAGAGAAAAACCTGAAAAAGAAGCAAAAGAACAAAGAACATGAAACTTTACCTAAATTACACGAAGAGTCTGCAAATTGCAATAAGTGGGCTCCCTGTTAAGACAAGAAGACAATTATTGTGGACAAAATCATGTGGATGAAAACAACCAGCAAAGGATTCTCCTTCACATATATGGTTTTTGAGCGTTGAAAAATGCAGCAGCCAAAAGTTTAGCAGTGCCTCCAAGTTAGCTAATGGTTTTGTTGAAACTATGGACGGAAGAGCAAGTCATATAGAGATTCAAATGAAACAAAATGAAAGCATATGCAAAGGAGAAGTACTAAGAGGTGCCCGGAAACAAAACTTTCGATCGTTGTTGTCTTTGTCAATGTGAGGTTCCCTAATCTTTTCTTGAGGAGTTGTTCGAGTCTAAAAATAGAAGACTGTGAGATTCCATGTTGGTTGGAAATGAGAACGAAATATTACAAGTAAAAGTGTAGAAACTTCTTCCTAACAGACACATTTTAAAACCGTGAGGCTGACGGCGATACGTAACGGGCCAAAACTGATGATATCTACTAACGGTGGACTTGGGTTGTTACAAACGGTGGACTTTGATTCTGTATGCTAATCGAACACTCGATTCGATTGTTTTCCAAGAATGTTGAGCTCTGCATCCCTCCCTCTTTTTAGGTTGGCATGACAAAGAAAGTATAACAACCCAACTCCACTGCTAGCAAATATTGTTCTCTTTGGGCTTTCCCTCAAGGTTTTTAAAACACGTCTACTAGGGAGAGGTTTCAACACTCTTACAAGAGATGCTTCGTTCCCCTCTCCAACCGATGTGGGATCTCACAATCCACCTCTTGGGGGCCCAACATCCTCGCTGGCACAGCGTCCGGTGTCTGGCTCTAATACCATGTGTAACAGCCCAAGCTCACCGTTAACCGATATTGTACTCTTTGGACTTTCCCTTCCAGGCTTTCTCAAAGTTTCTAAAACGCGTCTACTAGGGAGAACTTTTCACACCCTTACCATGAATGTTTCTTTCCTCACATAAAGCTTTGATGTTAATTTAACCAGAAAAACACATGGACGAGGACCTTCAATTACTCTACGTGTCCCTTACTTTCACTACAGTGTAAATGGAAAATGGCACAAGCAATTAGTGGAAATAGATATCCATAAAAAGAAACTCCCACACTGTGTGGATAACGATTGGCTCCATAAACGTCAACCACCAACAAGATCTGGAGCTTATCAGTAAGAAAGAAGTCAAATATGACCTACTAGTCATTTCTCTAGGTTGAAAAGAAAAAAATGTAACACAGTATTTCAAAAATCCATGGTTCTTGGAGATTAAATCATCGAACAAACAGTCTCATCCAACAACATATATGATCCAAAGATTTACAGAATCAAGAACTAGGGCAAATACTGCACGAATTAACAAAAAAAAAAAAAAAAAACAGAATCCCCAATGCTATTCCAGATTAGAAGTAAAACCGAATTGATCAAACTCGGGAATGATGCATACAAATTCAGAAAGAGTTCATTTCATCAAACATGGAAAGATCCATTACCAGAGAAGGAAGATCAATTACGGACCTCAGGATTCGAGGGGCGCGAAGTAGGAGATTTTCGGTAGCCCTTGAATCCGAGGAAACTCGTTGTATTATAAATAATAATTATTAAAAAAAAATGAGGTGAAAATAAAGTATAATTTTTAATCATTTAAATTTAAGTGTAATTTAAAAAATAAAAATAAAAAGGTAAAATAAAATCTCTTAAATAAATGGAAAAAATAATATAAATTAATAATGGAGGGTTGGAAGTATGTGGTGTTTGAATTGTGAATACGGAGACGACACGTCGATATTCTCTATTATACAGTCAACCATTTGACTTTAACCAAGTTGAATTTTTAAATTTTCTCTAATTTTTTCATTATTATTTTCTAAATTCCATTTTTATATTCTAATATCAAATAAATAATAGGACGCATTAAATAGTCCAAAATTATTATTTATTTATTTATTTTGAAATAGAGCATACAAATTACTATATACGGTAATTAACTAAATGGGCGGTAATTTTATCAGCGGAAATCTCTCGTAAACATACTAGGGTTCGACCTTGACTCTCCTCGAGGTCGTGGGCTCCTCTTTCCCAACTGACCTTTACTAAGGTGTTCGTTTTTTAAACATATACGACTCAAATATTAATCTCGACCTTACTATCAGATTCTCCTTAATGGAGGTTGACTCAATAACACAATTATTTTTTTACCCATGACAAATTTCATCGATGAAATCGTGTTCACATAGCAGAAACGTCCAATTGAGTTTTCGCCTTCATTTTATCGTACTGATACGATGTAACGTGCAATCGTCACGAGACAACAGGATGTATAGCATAGGGCTCCCTGTTTCCCTTCCCAACAAATCCGTGATGGATTTTGAATCGGGAATAGAGCTATGACTTATTCGACGCTATATTTCAATTCATTATTTTTCAAAGCTGATCACTAAAGGTGCCATGGGACATCTATCGACAGCAAGAGTCTGAAATCCAAGGGCGAATCAACTGCCACTCTTATTTTTTCAGTCTGTCTGTATCAAACTTGTACCATAGTAAGAACGTGTTCTCAAAAGGGCACGAAACCCGTCTAAGATATTGTAAACGACCTTTAAAACATATTAAACTTGTAATTTAATTAAAAAAACATGTAAATTCTAAGTCAAAGGTCAAAACTAACAAGAACAAAAAAAGTCAACGTAAATGTTGGGTCTGAAAAACCAGCCAATTCAACGGTCTAGGATTTCCGGCACATCCAGAAGATTCAACTAATTTAGACCGACACGCGCAGCCCACACAGAGTTCTTCAGCTCCACCGATATTCACACCCCAAAAAGCAGCCTCCTCCTAGTGGGAGCCAATCCCAATTCATAAACCCACACCTTTTGTCTCTGTTTCTCTCTGTTTCTCTCTGTTTCTCTCTAAATGGTGTTAGATCTCTCAATTTTCATTTTCATTTCCATCTTCCTCCCGCCGGCGACACCCTCCGCCGCCGTAGACCGCCACTTCGAGGCTTGCCGTCGACCAATGTCCTGCGACGACGGCCAGACAATTCAGTACCCATTTCACATCGAACATCGCCAACAGAAATTCTGTGGATACCCAGGATTCAAGCTAAAATGCCACCAAAACGGCCACCCAATCCTCCATCTCTCCGGCAGGGATCTCGTCGTCCGGAGTATTTCATACAAAACTCACTCTCTCCGTCTCTCCGACGACGCGGTTCTGACGGCCTCTGAGTGTCGTCTTTTGATTGGCAACCTCTCTCTGTTTAACGAACCATTCCATCTCGCCGATGGCCAGGGAGAGATTTGTGGCGGAGAAGAAACGCGGCGTGCGGCGGAGAGAAATGGGTTGGTGATGAAATGGACGGCGGGAGAGTGTAGCTTCTGCAACAAGAGTGGTGGGTTTTGTGGGTTTGATTACTCGACGCATTATTTCAAGTGTTATTGTCCTGATCGGCCTCATGCTCTTCGCTGTAATCCGCCATCGCCGCCGGGTGAGTTCCTTTTTTTCTTCTCCGCCACCGCATTCTCTCTGCCATGGATTTGAACTTTATTTTATTTTATTTTAATTCTTTCTTGATTGGATGAAACTAAGGCTCGAATCCCACCTCAAATTCGTTGATGAATTGAGAGTTCTTGATTTACATTGGGATTATGCTGAAAAGTTTTTACATTTTTTTGCTTTTTTTTTTTTTAAATAAAAAGAGATGCTTTTACGTTTTTGGGTCATATAATCATTACTTTGCCACTAATAGCATGGATGGGGCCGGGGGCAAATATGGAAGTTACATTAGATTCGATTATCCGATTGTTTTTATTTTTTAATAAAATGTAGGGTTGGACGGTGAACCTTATTTTTTTACCTGTAACCGATTAACCGAGCTAAAATTTTCATTTTCTAAAAAGTTAACCAAATCCAGATCGAAAAATATCTAATTCGAGTAGTTCGTGTTATTGAGACCATAAGATTATCTGAACATCCCTGGAATTAGATCTGCCAACTTAGAGTTGAGCAGCGCAGTCCAAATAGCTTTTCGTGTTTGAGTCAATACTTCACGGCACATTGGTCAAATGGCTCGAACTCATTGACTTACTACTAAAGTTTTCACATTTATCGAAAGATTTTTTTTTTTTTTTTTGTTTTATTCTATTTGTCTTATTTTACAATCTTCTTTTTTCGGGTATTTTGATATATTTAAAATATTTATAATTTTTTTATTTATTACTATTTTCAAGAATTATATTTTATCAATATGGACGTAAAAAAACTTATTTTAAAATTTCACAAAATCTTACCAAAAAAAGAAAAAAAAAAAATATATATATATATATATATATATCGGATTTATTTTACATGAAAATATTATTTAATGATTATATTAAAAAGTATTTCGAGAACAAAATATTTTATTTATTGTTTATTATATTATTTTTGAAAGAACAATAACAAAACAAATTTTATTATTATTATTTGATTTCAAACTAAAATTTATTAACAAGAAACAAAATCGAATTATAAATTTATAATTTGAAAAACAAAACTAATTGGAATATTATTTATTTAAAAATAAAGAAGAAGAGAGAAAAAAAAAAAAAAAGCGGGAACTTATGAGTCTTTCATCTGTAAAGCGGCCGTGAAATTCGCGGTTGTCTTCTTTCCTGATCTCCGGCGAAGAGACGGGAGAGAATTCGATCGCTTCTTTTTGAAACTCGAGCAGTTTCTTCGACGGCCATGATCATGAGAGCTGTGAGTGTTCAACGTTTTCTTCTTCAACAACTCAACGCTCTGATTTTCCACTGGTTATGTTCTTTCCATTCATATTCTTGTGTTCTGGTAATTTATAATTCGCTATTTCGTAATGTGCGAAAGATTCAGTCGTAGACGTGTACTGTTCGTCCTCTGTTTTCCACAACTAACTTCTGACTTTTTTGTGCAATCGGTTCGTCTCGGGCGAAGACTTCTGACTAGATTGAGATAGAGATAGCGATTTTTAGGGTTTGGTTAACCTTATGCCACGACTGACGAAATCCTCGTTTAATTATCGCCTCGGTTTTGAATGTTCAAACGAGAGATTATGAACAGTCAAAGAGTCAAGTCTATGTAACGACTGGTCAATTGGGGGAAGTTTTGGATCTCTACAATTTCATTGTAAATTTCCTGAGGATGTCCCCACCTTGGTTTTTATTCTTTTTCTCTCGGTGTGTTTCTTGGAAACTTCCATATCTGGATTTGATCACCACTTGGATTTGGGAGGAGTTCAACGTGGAAAACCTAGAAACCATAAACAATTCGGAGAGGTAGATTTGGAGATCGAGGTGGGTTTTCTGGTAGTGTGAATATGGAATTTCATATGGGGTTGTTCTGTTCTTTCATTTTGTCCTTTGTTCTTTCTTATCTAGTAGCACATCCTTTGGCTCGGAATGATACTAGTTTTGTTCGTCCAGATTGCCCGCCCTTCGATTGTGGAAATTTTGGCTTCTTAGGATTCCCTTTTAACAACGAAACGCTTACTGATTGCGGATTATACACAGTTAGAAACTGCTCAGGAGAGCCAAAAATCCAGCTGAAACGTGAACGAGATGTATGGTTCGATGTTGTTAGCATATCTCAGGCTAATGTCATCCATATCGATGACACGGAACTTCAAAAGCAAATAAACTCTCGCAATTGTTCAATTCTGGACGATCTGTCTCTTCCGACTTCTCCTTCATCTTCTTTATCCACAAACAATAATATTACTTTATACAATTGCACAGATAATCCTGGAGGTGCTTTTCCTCTTTTCATCAGTAAATTTAGCTGCCCTGGTATTTATTCAGTCCTCAACTCTGGTACTCCTCCAAACTGTTCCACTTCCAATTCTAGATTTTTAGTTCCAGCTCTCCCGGTTGGTCCCAATAATTCTGTTCTTGAGTTTACTGCTGATTTCCAACTGCGAGTGACCGTATCTAGTATATGTTATGACTGTTTCCGTGAAGGAGGCCAATGCTCGATTACCAATGAAAAATTTGTGTGTAAGGATGGAAAACGAGAAGCAAGCAAAGGTATTGAATTTTATGTAAAAGTCCAGTAAACTGTTCGTGGATTGTTTGGATTAGGCTTTGCAATTTATTTCTTAGTTACAATTTCCTTGTTTTTACTGCGTTTTTCCTACTGGAAATGGGCATTATTGGTTTTTCAGATGGGTTTTTGAAGTCTGTTCTTGTGCATGATCTGTGTTTCGAAGAACAGAAGCTGGGTTATTCTACAATGAATGGTTATGAGTTTGAATCTAACACAATTCTTTTTCATTGCTATTGCAGATAAAAGTAGAATGAGCTTGTGGATAGGACTAGGTGGGGCAACTTTCTTTGAGAAATTGTAATTCTCGTCTTAAATTTTCTTTAAGCTGATATCATCTCGACACTGTATGTAATACAATGCAACTGCTATTTGAGATCTCTCTTCAATATTATGTAAAAAAATTTCTCCCATACCTTCTCAGACGAAATGCATCTATGCACGTGAAATGATGAGAATCTCATGGGAAGCCTATCAAATTATACGTAAAAATTGACTTCTTACTAAAATGGACGAGCTAACTTCATTCGTCCTTGTTACTTTTTAGCTGTTCGTCATAAATGAAGAAAATTCTGACCACTGTTCCCACCTCCCTTTTGTCTACAGGTGTTGGAGTCCTAGGTGTAAATCTGCTTATGCTATTATTTGCTCTTTGGTACTGCAAAAAAAGGCGTGCTGCTCCAACAATGCTAACAAGGAATATATCTTGTGAACCCTACTCAAAATTCGACCTGGAAGATGGTGGCGTGTGCTTTGAAGTTCCTGTTTTCTCATATGGCGAACTTGAAATGGCCACTAACAAATTTGATCGTGATAAAGAACTTGGAGATGGTGGTTTTGGAACCGTATACCATGGTAACAGAAACACTTCTTTTTACTCACTTTTGTTGAATTGCATTTTTAAGTAGCATATGGAAAACTTCTATTAGACTATAACCTTGATTTTTCATCTAACTAGGGAAACTCCTTGATGGCCGGGAAGTTGCCGTGAAGCGCCTATATCAACATAACTATAGACGAGTAGAGCAATTCATGAATGAGGTTAAAATTCTCACCCGCCTTCGCCATAAAAATCTGGTCTCCCTTTATGGATGCACTTCAAAACGCAGTCGTGAACTTCTTCTTGTTTATGAATTTGTCGCAAATGGTACTGTTGCTGATCATCTTCATGGCGAACAAGCAAGTTTTAGCTTGCTCACATGGCCTATTCGGATGTCCATCGCTATTGAAACAGCAAGTGCTCTAGTTTATCTCCACGCTTCTGAAATCATTCATCGTGATGTGAAGACTACTAACATTCTCTTGGACAGTAATTTTTCCGTCAAAGTCGCTGATTTTGGTCTCTCTAGACTATTCCCAAACGACGTTAGTCATGTCTCGACTGCTCCTCAAGGCACCCCTGGTTACGTTGATCCTGAGTATTATCAGTGTTATCAGCTTACAACCAAGAGCGATGTTTATAGTTTTGGTGTCGTCTTAATCGAGCTTATATCGTCAATGCCAGCTGTTGATATAACAAGGCATCGGCACGAGATTAATTTGTCTAACTTAGCAGTGGACAAAATTTTAAGACAGGAAATTGATGAGCTGATTGATCCATGCCTCGGGTATCAATCAGACGAAAAGGTTCGACGCATGATATTGGCAGTGGCTTGGCTAGCTTTTCTATGTCTGCAGCAAGACAAGGAAAGGAGACCAACAATGGAAGAAGCGCTGGAAACTTTAAAGAGGATTGAGAGTGGGGAAGAAAGCGAGAATTTGCAGGATAATAGTGCACTGTCGAAGAGCTATG
Source organism: Cucurbita moschata (assembly GCF_002738365.1). Taxonomy (NCBI): domain Eukaryota; kingdom Viridiplantae; phylum Streptophyta; class Magnoliopsida; order Cucurbitales; family Cucurbitaceae; genus Cucurbita; species Cucurbita moschata. The sequence continues at coordinate 3,723,207 of NW_019268527.1, forward strand.
ATCCAGCTCCTTCTCCAGAGTATGATGAAGTTGAATTGTTGAAGAATAAGAGGCAGCAGCTGTTGTCCCCTACTTCTGTTGCTGATAAATGGATCAGCTCAACCTCATTTGTTAGTGCTTCTACTTCTCTATCATCTATTTCCTAATTCTTTCCTTCTCTTTCTTTTTGTTTTAGTTTAATGATAAAAATTTAGATTATGATAATGTTAGGGAGAAATACAATACATATTTAGCTCCCTCTGGAAAACAAAACATAATAATGTTGCATGTATATCTGTGAATCAATTTTGGCAACTATATACAAGGTAGGGAATGTACATTTACATATAAGAACTATTGAGAAATCGTTCAGCTGTACAAACAAAGATCATACTCTCTTTTTTTCTTCTTGAATTGAATATGGGCCAAACTTAGGCTTGGATTTTGTTAGAGCCTGGAAAGCCCGATGATAAGATTAGAGCATTGACCTGAGTTTTTGTGTCTTCATTGAATGGAAAAGAAGTCTGCAGTGGTCAGAGTTTTATTGGTTATTTATGCTTTGTGTACTGCACCATTAACTTTTATGTGTGTTCTATTCTGTCCTTTTAGATTTGGATCTAACTTTATTATATATGTTGTTTTTCAACTTGATAAATATATTGTGGGAAAGTAATCTCTATGCTTGCTTACAGGCTTACCTTTTGAAACATTATAGATAGATAGGAAGAATGAAAATGTTTCTTCTAGTTGTATTTCATTATGAAAATAGGGAGGGAGGCTAGATATTGTTCACTTTGGTCCATTATGTATTGCTGTCAGCCTCACGGTTTTATAACTCGCATATTAAGGAGAGGTTTTCACACCTTTATAAGAAATACTTCATTCTCCTCTCCAATCGATGTGAAATCTCACAATCTACCCACCTTGGGGTCTGGTATACTTGGCACATTGTCTGGTGTCTGTCTTTGATACTATTTGTAACAATCCAAGCCCATTGTTGGCAAATATTGTTTGTTTTGACTTGTTACTTCATTCTCCTCTTTAACTAATGTGGAGTCTCACAATCTACCTACCTTGGGGTTTAGTGTCCTCGTTGGCACATCACCCGGTGTCTAACTCTGATACCATTGTAACGGTCCAAGCTCACTGCTAGTAAATATTGTCTGTTTTGGCCCGTTACACATCACCGTTAGCCTCATGGTTTTAAAACACGTCTACTAGGGAGATGTTTCCACATTGTTATAAGGAAAGTTTCATTCTCCTCTCCAACCAATGCGAGATTTCACAGAGACCTTCAACTGTACGTAACTGAATCAAATCTTTTATCTCTTTATCGAAAATATGTTACTTATGTTAGTTGAGTTATGCTCGTAGTGTATATTGTTAATAAAGTTTTGGAAAACAGTGCGTGAAAGGTCAAGTAGTCCAAGGATAATGAAGGAGAAGATAAATGAAAGGCCAAAATGCAGCTGGTGGTAGAGGAGTGATGGAGACATGCACTTTGATTTGGTCAGTACTACTCTCATGTCCTTTTCCCATATCAACTCCCAACCCTCATCCACATATTTCATTTTCCTTTTTAGGTCAATTAAAGGTCAACCGGTTGAGTTGTCAAGTTGTTCGTTTTATAAGTCACAACCCATCAATAACACAAAAGATTTTAACCCGACTCAATCTTACTGTCATATGAACACCCTTACGGTTAGTTATTTGTCACGTCATATTAACTCATCTAAAATATTATACGTAAAGTCGCATTGGATACCTTAGCAATAATATAAATTGAAAATAGAACCCCGTAATTAGGGAGAAAATTTGGATCTAAATGACTCAATTATTAAGCTAAGTAATAGATCATCACATGCTAATCTACTTGATTAGTGAAAATTTTATATTATTCAATCCAATTTTTAATTTTACTTAATTCCAAATAAAAGTAAAATAAGTCATCCACGTGCTAATCACGCCTTTTAACTTCTCGTAATTTGCGACTTTAATTAATCAAAAGCTTAACCTCTTTTTTTCTCTTACCTATTTAATTACCGTCATTATTGTCTACTTAATTTGACTCCATTCAACACATTTAATAAAGTCATTATATATATATATATATATATATATATATATATATTTTGTTGAATGTTGATGCAAGAATCTATATATTGTCGAGTTGCTTTGAAAGCGAGATACTCGTACTGTTGTATGAAACATGTTCTTATGTTCAATTAGATGAGTAGATGACCTAGGTCTTGACCTGCTTTGTATTGAGTTTGTTAGACTGATTAGACTTACTGCCTCCTCAACTCGACAAGCTCCACGAGCCTCATCGTGGGCTATAGGTCTCTAATCCTACTCATAACAATATCTCTTATTTCTTAAGGTTCGTCTCAAATTTATCTTTCTACTAAAGCGTTGACATAAGAATCTAGTCTCGGGTTCTTGTCAACTTTGTAGTTGAAATATTGAATAAAAATGTCGAATTGCCCCTGCAAAGGAGATAGTCACACTCGTGTAGGTGATGTACCAAATATGTTCTTATGCTTACGTCAACGATTAGACTAAGTGTCGTGTTGAGAATAATATAAGCCGAGTTATGTTTTAAGCTGTGAGGTCCCACATCAGTTAAAGACAGAAACGAAACATTCCTTATAAGGGTATGTAAATCTCTCCCTAATTGACGCGTAACCTTAAAGAAAAGTCCAAAAAGAACAATATTTGCTAACGGTAATCCTACTCGTTAGATGTGGGCTACAAGTCTCTAATCCTACTCGTAACAATATCTCTAAATTCTTAAGGTTGAAGGTTGAATTAAATAATAACAATAAATAAAAATGGTAACTAAAATTAATAATGATTAATAAAAAATATTAAACTAATAATGTTGTTTAGAGGCACGTGCCTGTGAAGTGCTTGAGATTTCCACATCATTGTCGTGCGATTACAGAAAAACATGCGAACTTTTTTCTCACACGTGTCAGCTTTTTTATTTTATTTGTATTTAAAATTATTATAAAAAAAACTGTACCCATGCAAAACCTTTTTCTCAAGCCTTTCCAAACAATTAAATTTAATTATTAAAAATAAATAATAATAATAAAATTAAAATGACATAAATATTAAATTAATAAAGGGTCATCATTCCACCAACTATTCCTACCCCCACTCCACGTGCAAAAGGCAATGAGCTCAGATACCAAAATTTTAAAAAAATTGTAAATTCGTAATTTTCAATCCAATAATTAAAAAAACCAAACAAAAGATTTTAAGGATATTTGTTTTTATTAAATCAAATGATTGAACAAATAATGTTCATCAACATTATAATTTGAGTATTGATTTTTCATTCAATCTCTGTGTTCTAAACCAAATTGAGATTGAAATCGTTGAAAATTTTAATTGGGTATTTGGATTTCACTATTTGCAACAGTTCTTCCGATCGGTTATTTGTTGCTTTAATTTGTTGGATGAGAAAAAGGGTATTCGAAGCGAAACTAACTTTTGGATGAGAGAGAATTCTTCTATTGCTTTTACAGCAAAGCCACTTTCTCCCTCACTTTCCCAGAAAACCCATTTTAAGCACCTGAAAATCCCCAAGTTTCATAGATTTCAAGGGTTGATTTGGTGTTTAGGGATGGAATTTGGAGGAATCTGAACTGGGTTTTGCTCATAAATCTTGATTGTTTTGTGGGTATCTCTTCAATTTTAGAACAATTTCGTGGTTCTAGTTTTGTGATCTTGTTTCCATTTTGGGTTTTCTTTGTCTTAACCAGATCTGTTCTTGATCTTCACGCGACACGCCGCAAGACATTCTTCTTGTTCTTGTCTGGTTGGATCTTTGTCGTCTGCTTGTTTAAGTAATTTCTAGTGAAATCTGCACTTGGGTTTTCTTTCGAGTGTGGATTGTTTTGAAATCTTGCGCCCTGAGAGCTGAGGGCTGAGGGCGTGAGTTTTTCTTTGGTGTTTTAATGGCTTCCAGAGAAGGGAGGCGTCGCCATCATCATCATCATAATCTGGTGCCTCTTGCTGCTTTGATCGGTAAAGAGGTGAGGAATGAGAGATTGGAGAAGCCGACTATAAGATATGGGAGTGCTGCGCAGTCTAGGAAGGGGGAGGATTATTTTCTTATGAAAACTGATTGTCAGCGAGTACCTGGGAACCCTTCATCCACTTTCTCTGTATTTGCTGTAAGTTCTTTCTCTGTTCTTCTTGTTTCTTATGAGTTTGATTTCGTGAAAGTCCTTGTGTGTCTGTTTATTTGTTCATCCATTGTCTTGTAACATGAACATGAGCTTGTTTGCTGTTTGGATTGCTCTGGTTTCTTTGTGATTGAGGGGTCTTTTACTGAATTTCAAGTGTTTCATTAGGTTTTGCAAATGGGTTCTGGAGATTTCCTCTGTTCCAATTGGTTGTTGTTGATCGAAATTGTAACAGTGGACTCCGAGTCCACTGCTAGTAGATGTTGTTCTCTTTAGATTTTCCCTTTCGGGCTTCCCCTCGTAAAGAATGTTTCGTTCTCCTCTCCAACCGTGGTGAGATCTCACAATTCACCTCCTTCGGGGGCTCAGAGTCCTTACTGGCACACCGCCTCGTGTCCACGTGTCACCCTCCTTTGGGGTGTCTGGCTTTGATATCATTTGTAACCGCCCAAGCTCACCACTAGCCGATATTGTCTTCTTTGAGCTTCCCCTCAAGATTTTTAAAACTCGTATGCTAGGGAGAGGTTTACACACCCTTATAAAGAATGTTTTGTTTTCCTCCTCAACCGACGTGGGATTTCATAGAAACCTTTTCAAATTGGCCTTTCTGATGGATGTTGCTGTGTAGTTTTTCATGTTGATCACTATATGCTTCTACTGCCTTCAGATATTTGATGGGCACAATGGAAATGCTGCTGCAATTTTCACCAGGGAACATTTGTTGAGCCATGTCTTAGGTGCGCTTCCTCGTGGCCTCGGGCAGGAGGAGTGGCTTCAAGCTCTACCTCGAGCTTTGGTTGCTGGATTTGTGAAGACAGACAAGGAGTTTCAAAGCCGAGGTGCGGGAATTGTTTGCTGGCCTGCCTCGACGATAGTTTATTCTCTGTTTCAATGGCCTGCAGTCTGATCCATACTCATTCTTTGATGCCCATTTTGAATGTTTAACAGGTGAAACTTCTGGAACTACAGCTACGTTTGTAATCATCGATGGATGGACAGTGACAGTAGCGTCGGTTGGAGACTCTCGATGTGTTTTAGATACTCAGGGTGGTGCTGTCTCTGCGTTAACGATCGATCATAGACTTGAAGATAATGTTGAAGAGTATGTTTCCTTTTTCCATCCAATGCTGTCGTTTTTGCATCGTGCTAACTGGCTAAGTGATTTTGGTGTCGATGCAGGCGAGAACGTGTGACCGCCAGCGGCGGGGAGATCGGAAGATTAAGCATTGTTGGTGGTGCTGAGGTGAAGCAAGTTCTTAACTGTTGGACAAATAAAAGCGTTGTATAAGTTTAAAGACTTGTTTAATTTCCCTTTGTGTATTTGCTTCAATGTTACAGATCGGTCCGCTCCGGTGTTGGCCTGGAGGCTTATGCCTTTCTCGATCGATCGGAGACAGGGACGTTGGAGAGTTTATAGTTCCCATTCCATTTGTTAAACAAGTGAAGGTATTGACATAATTCTGATTTGTAACATAGCCAATCCTGTACATGTAACGTTTCTGAAATACTTGTTTGGTCTAATCTAAAGTTATCAACTGCTGGTGGGAGGCTTATAATTGCTTCTGATGGCATCTGGGACGCCCTATCATCGGATATGGCTGCGAAGTCCTGCCGTGGACTACCGGCCGAGCTCGCTGCTAGGCAAGTCGTGAAGGTAATTTAAGTGACGTTCATGTTGGATTTTCACTTTCCATAATCTTTTCTGTGAGAACCCACGTCGGTTGGAGCAGAGAACGAAGCATTCCTTATAAGGGTGTGAAAACCCCTCCCTAACAGACACGCTTTAAAACCGTGAGGCTAACGGCGATATATAACGGGCTAAAGCGGATAATATCTGGTTTTGAAGTTTGATTTACACGATGTCTTCAGGAAACGTTAAGAACAAGAGGGTTGAAAGATGATACAACCTGCATAGTTGTAGACATAATTCCTCCTGATAACTCAGCTCAGTCTTCTCCTCCTCCAAAGAAACAAAGCGTACTGAAATCTCTATTGTTCAGGAAAAAGTCTCACAGTTCTAATAAGTTATCGAAGAAACTATCAGCTATCGGTCTCGTGGAAGAACTATTTGAAGACGGCTCCGCCATGCTGGCTGACAGGTTCGTCTTTCCTCTCTTGCTTGTGATTATCTACATCGACGACAATGTCCTAGATCTAGCGGTTGTTTGGCTTGATATGGTTTAGTTAGAAAGATGAGGTGTTGTTGCAGGCTTGGAAGTGTAGAGTTGAGCGGATCAAGACATGGCACACCCAGCCTATTCACTTGTGCTGTATGTCAAGTGGATCTTGCTCCAAGTGAGGGCATCTCTGTTCATGCTGGTTCCATCTTCTCCACCAGTTCAAAGCCATGGCAAGGCCCTTTCCTGTGCGCCGATTGTCGAAACAAGAAGGACGCCATGGAAGGAAAACGTCCGAGCGGGGTGCGAGTGGCGTAGATTCATCACTTCATTGATTCTTTCTCTACTTTGGATCTATCTATAGCTCGATCGGGCGAGTAGGTTGTTAAAGATATAGTATGCAAAGGAAGATGCTTAATAAGGAGTAGTACCCATTAAAGTAAGTAAATAGCTAATGTTACAATGAGACTTTCACTAATTCAGAAATTTAAAATTGTCTGTATATTACAAACCTCTCTCTTTTTGTTTATTGTCTAATTTGGCCCATTACATGTCGTCATCGGCTCACTGTTTTGAAACGTGTCTACTAGGGAGATGTTTCCACACTCTTATAATGAATGTTTCGTTCCTCTCTCCAACCGATGTGAGATTTCACAATTCACTCCTTTAGGGGTCAAAATGTCCGGTGTCTGACTCTAATGCCATTCATAAGAGTCCAAGTCCACCACTAGTAGATATTGTCCACTTTGGTCTAAAAGCTCAAGTTCACCACTAGCAGATATTATTCACTTTGGTCCGTTACGTATTGCCTTCAGCCTCACAATTTTAAAGTGCGTTTACTCCACCCAAATGCTCTCTACATCATCTTTTTTTTAATAATGGTCCAGTGATTTAAAAATAAGAAACAGAATAAATAAATAAAAAGTGAGAGGGTGAAATATTAAATATTAATTAATAGTTGACGGTTGACATTGGATTAAAAGGCGTGTGTTGTAAATAATTAGAGGAATTAATAATAAATAAATAAATACAGTCATTACAACTTAAAAGGCTGTAATACAATGATTATATTTTTTTTATATTTAAATTGTGGAAAATAGAAAAAGACAATAATATGACAAATGGATATTATAATAATAAATAAATAATAAATAAATATATTAACATTAATAAATGACCTTCTTTCAACTCTCTGCCATTTTCTTTCATTTATTAAAATAATAAATAAATAAATAAATTCTATATATATACACTAATTAATTAATTAATATAATTTGAGTAGCAAGAATAATTTAATTTAATTTAATTTAATTTAAAAAGAAATGTATTAACCTAATCCAACAATACTCCAGTATTAATGGGAGGAGATGGATTAATTAAATGCATCTTAATTAAATTAATTAAGAAGTCCCACGTGGCGAAGGATTTGCATTAAACTTACAGAAAGGGGTGGAATCTTGTGCTGCAGCACCCTCAAACGCCGTGTTAATTACACCCAGATCCAGCACGCGCGTCAGAGCCTCGTGTTGTGTACGAACCATCACGTGTTTCTTATGATTGCCGAGCGTGGTTCTCACGCTGCCTACAAAGTTCGTTTACAGTCTATTTATTAATTATAATTAGTTTCTCGACCAGAAATGGAATCCTCATTAACTATTTTCCACGTGTCACCGTTTCCTGTCATTTTCCGGTTAGAGTCGTAACAATTTACAACGTTTGACAGGTTAATAATAATAAAAATTATTATTAATATTTAAAATATATATTTTATTTTATTTGTCGGGTCAATCTGACCCATCTAACTAATTTGAAAATAGAGTTACAATCCCATGACTTTTGTACGTTTGATATTTGAGTTAGACTGGGTGCAGTTGTGAACTTTGTTTATATTGGTCCGCACATTTGAACGTTTGACAGGTTAGTTGATAGGATATGTTTTATGTTAATTGAACTATACTCATGTCGACTAATTTGAGATATTTTGATTTTTAAATGTCTTTTGTGATTTAATGAGACGTTTAAAATTATCTCCGCTTCAAATTTAAATGAAAAATTGGCATTTATATACGTTTTTTAATTATGAAAATAAGCTCCCTACAATAAATGATAGAAAGGGAGATACATGTGATGGTACTCACAAATATTATTAATGTTTTAATAAATTATTTAAAAGAATCCTATCTTTATATCGGTTGAATGAAAGTCCCACATCGGTTAATTTAGGGAATGATCATAAGTTTATAATAAAAAAATACTATCTCTATTGATATGAGGTCTTCTGTTGTAGTCCACGGTAATTATAATTTTTTTTTTTATGATTTAAATTTTGACCCCTGGTAACTTCTTTCCATTAAACCAACGGTAATTTTTTGGGAAGGGGTTGTGTTACCATGTGGTATTTTTTTTTTTTTTTATCTTGCAGTTAATACGGTACACGTTACAAGCTTTTTCAGTTCCTCATACTGGAAGTGTCCGGCTCAGTCAAAAGTAAATTATTGTTGTATATTACAATTCTGCCCTTTTATTTTTCAGTAATTACACCACTGCCACTTTCCTTTCCGTTGCCTTTTCTTCTCGCGTCCTCTCTTCGCTTTACAGGTCTAAAACCCTTGTCCCTTTCTCTCCCAATTCTCATTTTCCCTTTTCTTCGAGTTTTCTTGCAGAGCAACAATGGCGGCGGCTACATTACTGTCGCATTTCGCTCTTTGTCTTTGTTTACTCCCTTTTGCACATCTTTATGCTTCTTCGAACTCGGATTTTGACGCTTTAATGGCGTTCAAAGCGGCGTCTGATGAAGGGAATAAGCTCACCACATGGAACTCTACTTCGAACCCGTGCGCTTGGAATGGAGTGTCTTGCCTCAGAAACAGAGTCTCGAGGTTAGTTCTTGAGAATCTTGATCTTACAGGCTCTCTTGCACCTCTTACTGGTTTGACTCAGTTACGAGTGTTGAGCCTTAAGCGGAATCGTCTCTCCGGTTCCATTCCTGATTTCTCCAACTTCACCGCTCTTAAACTCGTGTTTCTCTCGTATAATCAATTTTCCGGCGATTTTCCGGCGTCTTTGATGTCTCTTGTCCGCCTCTACCGTCTTGATCTCTCTCACAATAACTTCACCGGACAGATTCCGGCCTCTGTTAACCGTTTGTCTCATCTTCTTACTCTCCGCCTCGAAGAAAACCGGTTTTCTGGTCCTGTTTTGGAACTGAACCTGCCGAATCTTCAGGATTTCAACGTTTCAGCGAATCGTCTCTCAGGTCAAATCCCTAAATCGTTGTCGACGTTTCCGGCGTCTTGTTTCGGCCAGAACTTGGGTTTGTGTGGATCTCCTCTACAGAGCTGCAATGGCATTGTTACTAACCCGACGGAACCCGGATCCGAAGGGGCCATTGCGTCCCCCATAACACCGCCGCGGAATCTAACAGTTTCATCTTCTCCGACATCGCTTCCCGGAGTTACGCCGGAAAGCACCCACCACAAAGGCACCGGGAAGATAGGTTCTCTGGCGCTAATCGCTATAATTCTCGGCGATGTATTGGTGTTGGCAGTAGTCTCGCTTCTTCTCTACTGCTATTTCTGGAGAAACTCCTCCGACAAATCCCGAGATAGGAAGGGGCCGAAGCTTCTTGAGAGCGAGAAGATCGTTTACTCGTCGAGTCCATATCCAGCTCAGGCCGGAACAGAGAGGGGTCGGATGGTGTTCTTCGAGGGAGTCAAGAAGTTCGAGCTCGAAGATTTGCTTCGAGCCTCCGCGGAAATGCTCGGAAAAGGTGGGTTCGGAACTTCATACAAAGCGATTCTCGACGACGGCAATGTCGTGGCGGTGAAACGGCTGAAAGACGCGCAGGTCGGAGGTAAACGAGAGTTTGAGCAGCACATGGAGGTGCTCGGAAGGTTGAAACATGAACATATTGTAAGCTTGAGAGCTTACTATTTTGCGAGAGAGGAGAAGCTTTTGGTTTATGATTACATGCCCAATGGCAATCTGTTCTGGCTTCTTCATGGTACTGTGATTTTGCATCAAATCCATCATTATAATGCGTTTTTTTCTTCTGTGTTTCTTTTCAATTTGATTTCTAATGAACAGAGTTCTTCCTGTGGTGTTTTTTTGACTGTTCGACAGGAAACAGAGGCCCTGGACGGACGCCGTTGGATTGGACGACGAGGTTAAAGATCGCCGCCGGAGCAGCCAGAGGTCTGACCTTCATTCACAACTCCAGTAAGTTTCTCAGGCTTGTTCATGGCAATGTGAAATCCACTAACATTCTTCTGGATCAATCGGGAAATGCTCGAGTTTCCGATTTTGGACTGTCCCTTTTCACTCCCCCTTCCACTCCACGATCCAACGGCTACCGAGCGCCGGAGTGCAGCGAAGGTCGGAAACTGACGCAGAAATCCGACGTGTATTCATTTGGGGTTCTTCTTCTCGAGCTGTTAACTGGAAAGTGTCCTTCTGTGGTGGAGAATGGTGGGCCAGGAGGCGGTGGATACGGCGGCGTGCTGGATTTGCCGCGGTGGGTTCAGTCAGTGGTGCGGGAGGAGTGGACGGCGGAGGTTTTTGATTTGGAGCTGATGAGATACAAAGACATCGAAGAGGAAATGGTGGGGCTTCTGCAGATTGCATTGACTTGTACTTCGGCTTCGCCGGATCAACGGCCGAAAATGATCCATGTGGTGAAGATGATCGATGAGCTTCGTGGGGTGGAGGTGTCGCCGTTCCATGACGGCTCCGACTCGGTGACGGAGTCGCCGTCGGTGTCGGAGGGGACTTGCGGCGGCGGCGGAGGAGGAGCCAGTAGTCAGTAAACGACGTGGAGATCAAAGTAGTTGTTTCTAAATTATTGGGCATGGAGTAAGTCGTACTAGTGTGTGTACATTCATTGGTTCTTATTTTATTTTAATTTTATTTTTCAGTTTTTTATTTTTAAATTGCTTTTATTTCTAGGAAAATAATAATTTAGAAATTTGTGTTTTAATCTTCCATTTAAATGTTTTTAAAAGAAGATTCTAGAGAATATTGGTGACTATTTAATTTAATTAAATCATAAAATTAGTTTGTATTATTCTCATTGTTAAGAAAATAATTGGAAAGTATTTTTATTAATAAATAAACATTAATTTAATAATTTCGTGCGGAGAGAGAATTATATAATTAATTAAAACATATACTTTAATCTTAATATTTAAAATTGTGAGACTGATGATGATATATAACGGGCTAAAGAAGACAATATCTGCTAGTAGTGAGCTTGGGTTGTTACATTTAACCACATTCCAATTTATTTGATTTGATTTATCGTCAAGAAATTAGACCATGTTCATTTATATATATATATATATATATATTCCAATTCTTTAAAATGGAGTAATTACATTTTAATTTATGTAACAAAAATTAATTTTTTCAAAATTGTAAAAAAAAAAAAAGAAAAAAATTGTGTGAACATATACTAGAGTTCTCCATTGTTCATAACTTGATTCAGGTAAAATCTCGGGATGGATTTTGTATTCGAATTCGAATTTATTTAATTTAGTTTAGTTTAAACTTAATTTTCATGAAGCAAATTGGCTGGTTTGCCTGAGAAGTTAGGGGGGAAGACTTAGGATCTTCTGCACATAAGTGCGCATGGGTTCGAACCCCATAGCCAGCACTACCTTCTTTTTGTGAACGAATGGGTTCGAACCCCATAGCCAGCACTACCTTCTTTTGTGAACGAATTAGCCACTTTGGGCTTCCCAAAAGGCCTCGTACCAATGGGGAGAGTGACACTTTCATCCAACACCTCCCCTCGAACAAAGTACGCCTCCCCTTAATCGAGGCTTAACTCCTTTGATACCATGTTAGACGAACACGACTCTCCACAAGAAGACACGTTTTAAAACAATGAGGGTAGTCAACTATTTTAACGTAACTAATATGGTAGCATTAATATGGTAACTAATCTGCTACCATTAATGTGCAAACTCCATACGTTAGCTGAAGTTAAAATTGGTTAAGTATGTAGTGGTGAATATGGTATGGTAACATCTAAGTTTGGTTATATAATTAAAAGTGTCACCAAAACAGAGGAGCTTTTTGTGTGGCCTTCCTTTTGATGAACAGACCCATTTTTTGTTTTTAAAGTTGTTAGGAGCTATTTAAACAACCACTCACAGGCGGTGGGCCGTTTTAAAAATTTTCTTTTCGAACAAGGGTCGCCGCGAAGCAACGAAAAACAGAGGTTAAGAACGGACGGGGGAACATTCAGAAACCTTCACCGTTTTTCTTCAGATTTTCCTTTTATTGATTCGTGGGATTCTTTTTAAAGGTGGAATTTCTTCAGGTTTTGGGTATGGATGTGGATATCATACGATTTTCGATGTGGGTTTGATTCGTTCATCGCATTTGCCTAGATGGGGATAAGTTCAAAGGCCGAAGGGCCTTCAACCCCGGCTCTTCGACGAGACCCATATGAGGTATTGTCTGTTTCCAGGGATTCTACAGATCAGGAAATCAAGACTGCATATAGGAAACTCGCGCTCAAGTAAGTTTTATCGTTATTTCCTTTCGATGTCTCTTAGAAATCACGACTCTCTACGATGATACGATAGAGGATAAGCTCTTGCGGTACCGATGGATATGTATTCCTTGCTTATAAAACCATGATCATTCCCTCAATCATCCTCCCCTTCAACAAAGTACATTATCGAGCCTTCCTGGAGACCTATGGAGCCCTCGAACAGCCTCCCCTTAATTGAGGCCCGACTCCTTTATCTAGAGCTCTCGAACAAAGTAGACTTTCGAGGGTCCTAACTTCTTTGTTCGACATTTGAGGATTCTATTGACATTGCTAAGTCAAGGGCATAGCTCTAGTACCATGTTAGGAATTACGGCTCTTCACAATGGTATGATATTGTCCACTTTGAGGATAAGGTCTAGTATTCCTTGCTTATAAGTTCATGATCATCCCCTTAATTAACAAGGCTCGGCTCTCTCCCAACCATCCTGAACAATGTTGTATGGAAACGTTTTCATTTCTTTTGATTCTCTGTCGATGTTGAATATGGTATGAGAAGCTCAAATTCAGGCTTCATTGTTGATCATAGCATACACAAAGCTAACAGATAACCCAGGTCTAATGGGTAGAATTTTGGCCTTTTATCATTGCTTTTGACCTCTTTTGCTTAGAATTATGCTTAGTTTGTTGGTTGCTAGAGCTTGTGAGTAATGATATTAACATGGGGTTGAAGAGGCCATTAATTAATATCTATCCATATTTTCTAGTGTAATAACATCATTAAATGTGGTTTATTGCTGATTTGTTGCTTCAATTCATATGATGGGAAGGTATCATCCTGATAAGAATGTTGGGAATCCTGAGGCTACAGAACTGTTCAAGGAGGTTGCTTATTCTTACAACATTTTATCTGATCCAGAGAAGAGAAGGCAGTATGACACTGCAGGATTTGAGGTTTTTTTCCTTTGATCTCTTCCTTTGTTCTTTCTAGGATCGAATATTGTTTGCTGGTTGCGTACACTAATGCTCCTATATAGGTTTGTTTCTTTGCTTTTCTTAGATAGTCGAAACAAGAAGTAGAGTACCATATTTGTAAAGTCACGAAGAACGAAGCCATTAATGAAAAAATCGACTCTCGACTTGTTGTTGACATGTTGTAAAAGAAGCTCGTATAATAAACGACCTTAAACTCACTCCATTTGCCTCCAACTACAAAACCGTTTCTTCGAGATTCTTCAGGCATCTATATTAAACACATATTCGGTCACAACTATAAAATGATATGTAACAGTCCAAGTTCGCCGTTTGTAGATATTGTCCTCTTTGGACTTTCCCTTTCGGGCTTTTCCTCAAGGTTTTTAAAATGTGTCTACTAGGGGGAGGTTTCCACACCCTTACAAAGAATGCTTCGATCTCCTCCCCAACTGATGTGAGATCTCACAATCCACCCCCCTTTGAGGCCTAGCATCCTCACTGACACTCATTCCCTTCTCCTGTCGATGTAGGATCCCTCAATCTACCCTCCTTCGGCTACCAGCTTCCTTGCTGGCACACTGCCTCATGTCCACCCCCCTTCAGGGCTTAGCCTCGACGCTGGCACATCGCCCGGTGTCTAGCTCTGATACCATTTACAATAGTCCAAGCCCACCGCCAACAGATATTGTCCTCTTTGGGCTTTCCCTTTTAGACTTCCCCTCAAGGTTTTTAAAACGTGTAAGCTAGGGAGAGGTTTCCACTTTCCACACTCTTATAAAGAATGCTTCGTTCTTCTCCCCAACCGACGCGGGATCTCACATGATAGCTATCAACTTACCAGACTCGTTTCTTCTTCAGAAATTTGGATAGTTAGATGTAGAAAAGAGTATAAACCATTTTGTAACTCTGTGATACTGAACTTGTGCTGACTTGAATGCATGCAAATGAAATTCCTCATCTTTCCAGGCCATTGATGTGGAAGGCTCAGATATGGAAATTGACTTGTCCAATTTGGGCACTGTCAATACCATGTTTGCTGCTTTATTCAGGTATATCTTTTTGAAATTTGAGGTCCATTGGTCTGCAATGTCACCTTCTCTAATATCTAAGTTTGTCTGTTGATAGCAAGTTGGGTGTCCCCATTAAGACTGCAATATCTGCCATTGTTCTTGAGGAAGCTCTGAATGGAACTGTGACCATTAGACCTCTTCCCATTGGAACATCAGTCAGTGGAAAGGTGCTTATTTGGTTCATATAATGACAAAGCTTTCTCTTTCCCTTAAATTCCCTTCACTTATGCAATGCTCCAATTCAGGTAGATAAACAGTGTGCTCACTTCTTTGGTGTCACAATCAATGAACAACAAGCTGCAGCAGGCATTGTTGTCAGAGTTACTTCCACTGCTCAAAGCAAATTTAAGGTCAATTATCTCTCTTTAACCTGTGATCTCTCTATGTTTGTGTAGTTCTAACAAGTTGTATCTTTAATTTTCAGCTGCTATATTTTGAGCAAGATACCAATGGGGGTTATGGTTTAGCCTTACAGGTACCGTGCATTAATGTCTTTAAAGCTCATGTGTCTTAGTTTCTGGCACCGGTTCTCATTGTTCAATTTACTTATAGTTTCATAGATTTGAAAGATGTTTGAGGGGGTGCATCATGTCATGGGAAATGAGAGATCCCGCCTTGGTTGGAGAGGGGAATGAAGCATTCTTCATAAGGGTGTGGAAACCTCTCCCTAGCAGACACGTTTTAAAACCTTGAGGGGAAGCCCGAAAGGGAAAGCCCAAAAAGGACAATATCTGCTAGCGGTAGGCTTGGGTTGTTACAAATGGTATCAGAACCAGATACCAGGCGATGTGCCAGCGAGGAGGCTGAGCCCTGAAGGGGGGTGGACACGAGGCAGTGTACTAGCAAGGACACTGATCCCCGAAGGAGGGTGGATTGTGGGATCTCACATTGATTGGAGAAGGGAACAAGTGCCAGCGAGGACCCTGGTCCCCGAAGGGGGTAGATTGTGAGATCCCACCTCGGCTAGGAGAAGAACGAAGCATTCTTTATAAGGGTGTGGAAACCTCTCCCTAGTAGACGCATTTTAAAACTTTGAGAGGAACCCCGGAAGGGAAAGCCCAAAAAGGACAATATCTGCTAGCGGTGGGCTTGGGTTGTTACAAATGGTATCAGAACCAGATACCGGGCGATGTGCTAGCGAGGAGGCTGAGCCCTGAAGGGGGGTGGACACGAGGCAGTGTACTAGCAAGGACATTGATCCCCGAAGGAGGGTGGATTGTGGGATCTCACATTGATTGGAGAAGGGAACAAGTGCCAGCGAGGACCCTGGTCCCCAAAGGGGGTGGATTGTGAGATCCCACATCGGCTAGGAGAAGAACGAAGCATTCTTTATAAGGGTGTGGAAACCTCTCCCTAGTAGACGCGTTTTAAAACTTTGAGGGGAACCCCGGAAGGGAAAGCCCAAAAAGGACAATATCTGCTAGCGGTGGGCTTGGGTTGTTACAAATGGTATCAGAACCAGATACCGGGCGATGTGCTAGCGAGGAGGCTGAGCCCTGAATGGAGGTGGACATGAGGCGGTGTACCAGCATGACACTGATCCCCGAAGGAGTGTGGATTGAGGGATCTCACATCGATTGGAGAAGGGAACAAGTGCCACCGAAGGGGGTGGATTGTGAGATCCCACATCGGTTGGGAGAAGAATGAAGCATTCTTTATAAGGGTGTGGACACCTCTCCCTAGCAGACTCGTTTTAAAAACCTTAAGGGGAAGCCCGAAAGGAAAAATCAAAAGAGGACAATATCTGCTAGCGATGGGTTTAGGCCGTTACAAATTTCCACTTATACTTGTAGGAACGACTATTATGTTCGTAACAACTGTTATGTATCTTTACGAACAGGAGGATAGTGAGAAGACAGGCAAGGTTACATCTATTGGGATGTATTTTCTTCATTTTCAAGTATACAAGATGGATTCAACTGTTAACGCGGTACGTTGATGCTAAATATTCAGTAGTTCGATCATCGACTTCTCTTTCTAATTTATGATGCCCGGGGACGGCGTTGTCTGACTGAACGGTCTGTCAAGAGTTCAGAAGTTTGCTCTCTTGTAATGGTTGATTAATATGCATGGTAATGCAGTTGGCCATCGCCAAGGACCCTGAGGCTGCTTTTTTCAAGAGGTTGGAAGGCCTTCAGCCTTGTGAGGTTTCAGAACTAAAAGCTGGAACTCATATATTTGCTGTCTATGGTATAAACTTGTCTTTCATCCATTCTTTGAATTTGCTATCTAAACTCGTATTTGCCGTAATATTTTGCCGTCATCTCGGACGATTGTTCAGGTGATAACTTCTTCAAGCCCGCAACGTACACAATCGAAGCGATTTGTGCGAAATCATATGAAGAAACAACAAAGAAGCTTAAAGAAATCGAAGCACAAATTTTAACAAAGAGAAACGAATTACGTCAATTCGAAATTGAATATAGGAAGGTATTGATCCTGCATTTTCTATAAGTTACGAATCGATATGTGCTAGTGGTGAGCTTGAACTGTTACGATATGTACTTTGTAGGCACTTGCACGCTTTCATGAAGTTACCAACCGATACGCTCAGGAAAAACTATCCGTATGTATTCTTTACTCGATCTGATATGTCTTATTCGCACAGCACTGGACTTCTTGTAAATTTAACACTGCAGGTCGACGAACTTCTAAAAAACCGAGATACCGTTCACTCTTCTTTCACCGTCTGCAGACCAGCGAACCATAACGACACCGGTTTAGGTAATGGAAAGGTTGATGATTCAAAAGCTTACACTTCTGGGGAAGATGGGGGCTCAGATGGGAAGGAAAAACCTACCAAGAAGAAATGGTTTAATCTAAATCTGAGATCAGACAAGAAGCTCGGTTGAGATCAGAACGGGACGTTTTGAGTCCATCGAACCGTGTCGTTTGTTGTGAGTTGCCTGATAATACTGTTTGCTGTATCTACAATATGGGATTTTGAAGGAGAGGTACACTATAAAACATGTGTATTTATGCCATTGTGTTTATGATTGTATTGAGTGACTTGCTCAGTTCTCAAGAACATTCTGGCTGAGTTATATATCTTTCAGTTTCATTAGTGGTAATAAATTTGTTTATTTGGTTTGTGATGAAAACTTGAGTGTATACTATGTTGTTCCCGGCGGGAGATTTCGGTTGGAGAGGTGAACGGAACATTCTTTATAAGAGCATGAAACCTCTCTCTAGTAGACGTGTTTTAAGAACTTTGAGAAAAGCCCAAAGAAGACAATATTTGCTAATGATGAGCTTGGGCTGATACAAATGGTATTAGAGCCAGACACTGGACGCTGTGCTAGCGGGGACGTTGAGCCCTGAAATGGGGTGGATTGTGGGATCTCACATCGATTAGAGAGGGGAACAAGTGCCAACGATGCTGGGCTCCTAAGGAGAGTGGATCGTGAGATTCCACATTGGTTGGAGAGGGGAACGGAGAACGGGGAACGAAACATTCTTTATAAGGGTGTGGAAACCTGTCTTTGGTAGATGTGCTTTAAAAACCTTGGGTGGAAGCCCAAAGAGGACAATATTTGCTAGCGGGTTTGAGCTGTTACAAATGATATCAAAGCCAGACACCAGGTTTTGTGCCCGCGAGGACGTTGGGCCCTAAAAGTGGGTGGATTGCGAGATTCCGCATCAATTGGAGAGGGGAACGAGTGCCAACGAGGACGTTGGGCCCCAAAGTGGGGTGGATTGTGAGATCCTACGTCGGTTGGAGAGAGAAACAAAACATTCTTTAAAAGGGCGTAGAAACCTCTTCCTAACATACGTGTTTTAAAAACTTTGAGAGGAAGTCCGAAAAAAAAAAACACAAAAAAAAACAATATCTACTAGCGAGTGGTTTGAACTATTACAGATTCTCCGGCTCATTAGGGTAGCAACTATAATGCCAAAACAGGCGACTATTAGTGGGACTTAGTTTATAGGACTTTGTAGGGTACCCTAAACAGAAGTCTCATAAGACAATGATGAAGGTTGAAGAACAGAACAGGCGTGTAACAGTAGTATGCAAGCAAACAAACAAACAAAGTTGTTCCAATAATTAGAACTGGAAAATTGTCCGAATCCGACCAGAATCTAAGAAGAGTTCTATGTTTGGTGAGTTGCCATTATTTCTTGTCTATGTGCTCGGTTTTTCTGACCAGAATTCTCCCATGAAATCATTCTGTGCACTGTTTAAAGCCCAACTGTCTCACATTGGTGACCCTATTGGCTTATTGGCTTACGAGAAAAAGCACCCCATGCCTTACTTTTCTAAGCTTTGACTAACTATTTCTGATATGGTTCGAGTTCAATTGGGTGATAATTATTGGTTGTGTGCACTTGGACCACTCATCTTAGCCCGTATCAATTTATACCCTCTAAACTTTGAGAGTTGTATGAATGAAAACCTTGAACTTTTATAAGTGTCGTTAAACTCGTGTGCAAACTTATTGATATCAACTTATGATGATATCAATAAAAGGAAATGTCCTGCTCCACGTGCCATGAAATATGGGGCGTTCTAATTGAACGCTTACCTCCTTTGTATTACTGCAGTTGCTGGCACAGAGTTAGCCAATTCTTATCCCCGGTACAGACAATTTAGCTAGAAAAGTAAACTGATGGCAAAAGAGTAAAAATCAGCCACTTTAAAATTACCTTCTGGGAGGTTCGTTTTGAATAAATTTAAACCCCTCGATTCCAGATAATGGGTCCTGCATACGTATAAGAATTAGGGTTTAAATTGGACGGTTATTATAAAAAAATAATTAGAAAAAAATGTAACGACCCACCTAGATCTACCGTTAGCAGATATTGTCCTCTTTGGGCTTTCTTTTTCGGGTTTCCCCTCAAGGCTTTAAAACGCTTCTACTAGGGGAAGGTTTCCACACCCTTATAAATGATGTTTTGTTCTCCTCCCCCACCAACGTGGGACATCAATGTCTGCTAGCGGTGGATCTGGGACATGGTTGGGGAGGAGAACAAAACACCATTTATAAGGGTGTGGAAGCCTTCTCCTAGTAGACGCATTTTAAAGCCTTGAGGGGAAACCCGAAATGGAAAGCCCAAAGAGGATAATATCTACTGGCGGTCGATCCGGGAGGTTACAAAAAAAAGTGACGTGGCAAGCATGGAGGGGTTAAAATGAGTCACCCACATTGTTTGGATAATGGGTTCCTTTTTAATTTAGACACTTCCAAAACTAATGGGTTTTAAAAAGGAAACAAACTAAAGATGATTAGAAAGTTAATGGGGTTTTAATTTTGATTAAGAAAGGATTAGTCTTTTTTAATTTTAAATTATTGATTTGGTAAATTTGATTGATAAGCACAACATGGTGGGTCATACTTGTGATTTGGGCAATCTTGTATGATCATATTGGCATCTTAATCAACATGATTAAGCTTTTAAGAAAACGTTAATTATTTTTTAGTGCATTAATTTGATCGGTGGAAACCCATTAACTTAAATTTTACGTTAAGTTATATAATAGTCTCGTTTTTTATCGACACGTTAACAAACGTCAAAAAGGTCTCATTTTGAAAATCGTAGGGACTGTTTATGAGAATTTATCAAATTATAAAGGCTGGATTTAGGGTTTAACCTAGAAAGAAACGAGTATGATTCGTTGGATGACGGTCAGCACCCACTTAACTAGAAGTGACAAGGTGAAGACAAAACACGAGACATGAAATGTAAGAACAAGCTGAGTTCGTGGATTCCATGTACCTAAAATTTGTCAAATTGGATGCTTCCTCACATGCCAAACCTAAATGAATGGGAAAATTTTAGCGCTCAACTTGGAATCATTAACCCTTTTGTTTAGTGTTAATTTCATAGCTAAACTTAATTAATTACATATCTTTTGACACTTGCAATCTTTAATTAATTATGGGTTTTCTTTTTCTAACATCATATCCCACCTCCAAATTAAACTATGTTGCTTATTGTTGTGGAATCATCTATTAAATATTCATTTTCTCTCACCAATCTCTCTCTCTCTCTTCCTTTCGTTGCTTAAACTCGAACCCGAAAACTTTGAAGAGTACGAGGGATTTTTGGGATAAAACAATGTTATGATCTATACAATACTCGGAGATAGTCTTACACGATGATTAGAAGTGAAACAACCCTTTATCTTAACAAAAAGAGTTGTTGGTCTCACAGTTTTAAAACGCGTCTACTAAGGAGAGGTTTCCACATCCTTATAAGGAATGTTTCGTTCCCATCTCCAACTGATATGAAATCTAACAATCTACTCCTTGGGAGTCTAGCGTCTTCGCTGACACAACGACCGGTGTCTGGCTCTGATACCATTTGTAACAGTCCAAGCCCACCGCTAACAAATATTGTTAGCTTTGACTTGTTACGTATCGTCGTTAGCCTCACGGTTTTAAAATGCGTCTACTAGGGAAAGGTTTCCACACCCTTATAAGAAATGCTTCGTTCCCATCTTCAACTGGTGTGGGATCTAACATTCACTTCTTGTGAGCCCAACGTCCTCATTGGTACAACGACCAGTGTCTGGCTCTGATACTATTTGTAATAGCCCAAGCCCCCCACTGTTTGCTTTGACCCGTTACGTATCGTCGTTAGCCTCACGGTTTTAAAACGCGTCTACTAAGGAGAGGTTCCCACACCCTTATAAGAAATGCTTTGTTCCCCTCTACAACCGATATGATATCTAACAATCCACCCCCTTGGAGGCCCAACATCTTCGTTGACACAACGTTCAGTGTCTGGCTCTGATACCATTTGTAACAGCCCAAACCCACTACTAGTAGTTGTCCGCTTTGGCCCGTTACGTATCACCGTCAACCCATGATTTTAAAACACATCTACTACGGAGAGGTTTCCACACCCTTACAAAAAATGCTCTTTCCCCTCTCCAACCAACGTGGAACCTAACCTAAAACCCTAAATCTATGGAACTAAAATAAGTTAAACAAGACAGGTCGAGACCCACATCGAACAAAGAAGTGGGACAATGAAACCATCTTATCAACTACCTACTAGCTTCAACATTGGAAGATTTATATAAAGAAAAGTAGTTTTGGTTTAAAGTAGCAAAAGAATAATTCAAACATGATCCCTTTCCCCCACCCTCCATGATATCATGTATATCATAAAAAGTGCCAAACAGCAAAGTTGATAGCTAAGCTTACACATAATTAATACCCATTTGATAACTCTCTCTCTCTATTTCATGCCAAAAATTGACACAAAAATACATAGAATTGGAGACAAAAGTGGGTCATGTTTGAAGCTATGATCAAGACTTTGGAAGAACTTACGAACAATCAAAAACAAAACCTAATTCTTTCTCTCTCTCTCCTCTTTCTCTCTCTTCCAAACATCAATCGTAGTTAGTAAGATTCGAAGAGATCTGTCTCTCTTAAAGCAAAGAATTAATAATAAGTCTTAACGTCAATCACGCAAACATCTTATACACAATAATTCATTCACAAAACCCCAAAAAAATTGGGCCCTCGTCCTTGTTCTTTGTTGAATTTGCATATATAACCCTATCTTTTGTTATGTTTCTTTGAAAAGATACCCTCAAACTTAACATATTTAACACTATTTCACTCTTAAACTACTATTATTTGTTTCTTTCTTTCCCTTACTTTTTGTTTATTTCCATATCAACCCCTCCCCCACTCCCTAGTTTTGTAATCATGTTGGAGTTGGACTTTACACAATCTTTAATCTTCGTACCAACAATCAACCAAACTTGATCTTGTTTTGTGTGTATGCTTTGATTCTTGCATAGATATTGTATGATTAGATACCCTTTTCCTAACATGGCTATCTAGTGTATCTATCTAGCTATCTATAGTATCGGTTGCATATCAAACCCTTGTTAGCTATGTTCAAGGAAATATATCCTCGAGTGTTCGAGAAAATATATCTTTTCACTGAAAAAGGTCCAGGCCCACTGCTAGCAGATATTGTCTTCTTTGGGCTTCTCCTCAAGGCTTTAAAACGCGTCTGTTAGGGAAAGGTTTCCACACCCTTATAAAAGATGTTTCGTTCAGAGCTAAACGTGTTTAGTTTGGAGTAATTTTATATTGGGTGACCTCCTAAGAATTTTCTTGGAAAGCATGTGAGTGGGGACAAAGCTTACTGAATGGGCCCTGTTGGTAAGTGGAGATAGACTTTATTAGTAACATGGTCATGTCTTAGGCGATGCAAGGGAATGCTGGGACCAACAGATGCTGAATCTAGATTCTGAATCATCAAAGCCAACTGGTCCTGAATTCAAATTCTAAATCCTGATTCGAACCTAAGGCATGATGCGTTATGTGAGATCCACATCAGTTGGAGAGGGGAATAAAACGTTCATTATAAGGGTGTGAAAACCTCTCCTAACAGACGCATTTTAAAATCATGAGACTGACGATGATATGTAACGAACCAAAATGGACAATATCTGTTACCAGTGGGTTTGGGGCTGTTACAAATGATATCAGAGCCAGACATCGAGCGGTGTGTCAGCAAGGACACTAGAACCCAAGAATGAGCGGATTATGAGATCCCACATCAGTTGGAGAGGGGGAACTCGCATTTCTTATAACTGTGTGGAAATCTCTCCCTAATAGACGTGTTTTAAAACCGTGAAGCTGACAACGATACGTAACGGACCAAAACAGACAATATCTACTAGCAATGAACTTAGACTGTTACACGTTACAAACACTCTCAACTCCTGAACCAGAGTTTAAAAGTCCGTGTACTAGAAAGAATAATTAAACATATATGAATAATGATGTCTATTTCACCCTTTAGTGGACTATAGTTCTTTAATGCATCGAGTTCCTCAACTGGCTTTTACAGTGAAGGTTGGTGAAAGAACATTAATTAATTAAAGTTTTAGACATTAAACTAAGTATTAGTATTGTATTGACTATATGCTTCACTTAATTTAAATTAATCGACCCAATCCAACCCAAAATTTTATGAATCAGAGTATCGTTTGAGTTGAAAAATTTTATCCTAACAATTCGGTTGTGTTTGAAAAATGTTACACACATGCACATACCAAAAAGATTGATACCCAACAAAAATCCTTCTCTATGGTCGTACATCTCTTGAACGTCCTTGTAACAATCCAAGTCCGCCGCTAGCAGATATTGTCCACTTTAACTCATTACGTATCTCCATCAGCCTCACGGTTTTAAAACACTTCTGCTAGGGAGAAGTTTCAACACCCTTATAAGAAATGTTTCGTTCTTGTCTCCAACCGATGTGGGATCTCACAATCCACCCTTTTGGGAGCGAGTGTCCTCACTGGAGAGATTTAACACCCTTATAAGGAATGCTTTGTTCCTTTCTCCAACCGATGTGGGATCTCACAATCCACCTCTTTGGGGGCGAGTGTCATCACTAGAGAGGTTTCAACACCCTTATAAGAAATGTTTCGTTCCTCTCTCGAATCGATGTGGGATCTCACAATCTATCCTTTTGGGAGCCAGTGTCCTTACTGGCACACCGCTCAGTGTCTGGCTCTGATATCATTTATAATAACCTAAGCTCACCCCTAGTAGATATTGTCCACTTTAGCTCATTACATATTGTTGTCAGTCTCGTGGTTTTAAAACGCGTCTGTTAAGGAGAAGTTTCAACCCCTTATAAGGAATGCTTCGTTCCTCTCTCCAACCGATGTGTGATCTCACAATCCACCCCTCTGGGAGCCAATGTTCTCACTACAGAGGTTTCAACACCCTTATAAGGAATGTTTCTTTCCTCTCTCCAATCGATGTGGAATCTCCCAATCCATCCCTTTGGGAGCTCACGTCCTTATAAGAAATGCTTCGTTCCTCTCTCTAACCGACATGAAATCTCACAATCCACCTTTTTAGGAGCCAGTGTCCTCTTTGGCACACCGCCCAATATCTAGCTGAGATATCATTTATAGTAACTCAATTCCACCCTAGCAAATATTGTCCACTTTAGCTCATTACACATCGTCGTCAACCTCATGATTTTAAAATGCATCTACAAGAGAAAAGTTTCCACACTCATATCCAATCGATGTGAGATCACAGAACTCTTTATCTCAATCAACTATCATTTGAAAGAACGAAAGTAACGACAGACAGGTGAGTATAAAAATACTTCGAGAGATTGAGTTTGATAATGGGACCAACTTTTTAGAAGAAGAAGATAAGAAAATGTGAAAAAGGATGGAAATAAGTGTGTGTTTTTAGTTCATCCCATTGTCAAAAGGGCAATACATTTAGGTATTGAAAACATTGTCATTAAAAGACAAGAAACAAAGACAGAGCTGCCGATCCATCAGACAAGTGCTGTCCTTCCAACTCCAACTCCCATGTGTTCTTTTTTCTTTTCTTTTTTCCCCCAATTCTCTTCCTTGTACTCATCAATTCTTACTTAGATTCCCCTGTCCCCCTTATAAATATCCACTCAATCCACCCTTTCTCCATACAATTTCCCCTCAATTTCTCTTCTTGTTCTTGTTTTTACCTCAAAAATGGCAACCTTCACAAAATTAAAACTTTTTGGTTTTGATGTTCGAGAAGAGTTGGAAGAGGATGATTCAGCCAAAACTCCAACTGGGTCGTCGGAATCCGGCGTGTTTACCCCCTCCGGTGACCGGAAATACGAGTGTCTTTACTGTTGTCGGGAGTTTGCTAACTCGCAGGCACTTGGCGGCCATCAGAATGCTCACAAGAAAGAAAGGAAGCAGCTTAAACGTGCCCAATTACAAGCTACACGAAGTGCTGCCGTTGCGTATATTAGGAATCCGATGATTTCGGCGTTTTCTCCTCCGCCGCATCTTCTTGCTGCCGGGCGGCCTCCGGCGTTTGTGCTGCCTAACGGTGGTGGTGCTGGAACGTCGTCGTGGGTTTATATGCAGAGGACGCCGCCGCCTATACATGTTTCGTCACATGGGTGTGTGTTTCCGACGGCGGTGGGGGGGATGGGGTCGTCGTACGGCGGTGGAATTGGGAATTCGGTGGCATTGACGGTGGGGTCTCGAGTGCAGGGGCGGGGCGGTGAGGGGATGTCGTTGAAGAGATTTACTAAGGGGGAAAATGGGTCGGGGTTTGATGACGGAATTGGGTTGGATTTGCATTTGAGATTGGCGCCGGCGGCGCCATGAATCGGAATCCCCTTTTCGAGCTCTGCAAATCGTCTCGGCCGGAACTCGGAATCGGAATCGGATCGCTATCGGCCGGAACTCGGAATCGGATCGGGTGATTTGTATCGTACGCTCTTTTTTTTTTAGAAATTTTTGAAAATCCGTAATGGAAATTATTATGTACATTTTTTATTTATATTTATATTTTATATTTTATATTATTAGATCTATTATGTCTCTGAAATACATTTATTCATTCCTGGGATGTGAAATGTCTGATGATTATTTTATTTTATTTTTATTTATTAAATTATCGTTTTGTGTGCAATAACTGAACAATTGACTAGGACGAAATAAATTATTACTAAAAAAACAATTTCCACCGAAAATGATTCCACGTCAGAAATTATATATATATATATATATATATATATATATATAAAGTTGTGGGCCCCTGAAAAGCATTAAAAAACTATATATAACCCAAAAACATAAGGTAAATAAATTGTGTATGATCGCTTTATTTAGTGGTATTAATTTTCGGCAAAAATATGTAATGAGTAGGTCGAGAATCTTCGTTCAAAAACCGAAATGGAAGAGGGAGTGAAAAGAGATTTTTTTTTCTTCTGTGAGCTAAATGGGTCGAAAATGAAGATTGTATTTTTCGTCCTTGCTCCAATTCTTGTACCGTTCTTATTTTCATATATAAATATTAATATATCTATATCGTATCAAACCAAGTCAGAAGACTCGATCTTTGCTATTCCATAGGGAATTCTTGTATATAATCCCTGTAACAATAAATTGAGAATTTCACTGAGATGGAGATTGAAATAGAAGGTAGAAATGAAGAGAAGCTACCTTAAAAAAAATTACTTCGAATGGATACTTATAATGGCAATAATAACCTAACCAATTGATTTTATTTTGTGTGAATCATAAATGATTGCATTAATGTAAGTAGAAGAAAGGGATACTCGAGAAGAATTAAGCATGAAATTAGGTAAGTTTTGATTAGTCAAACCCTTCATGAAATTGAGTGATTTGTAAGGCCCAATTAGCAAAATTCTAAAACAAAGTGAGTGAGAGAGACATGTTCCCAAGGTGTCTCCGATAATTAAGCTCATTTCTTCAATCATTAATTTACAAGGTTGGCTGCCACCCTAAACCAAAAAGATAATTATGGACACCAAATCACTTTATCAAATCAAAACCATATTCAAAATAAGAACCAGTTGTATTAGTCCTAAAGAGAGAAGTGTAGAATCTTCAATAACACGTGGGCGTCGAGGTTTGAATCTTCAACCTGAAAATGTAGATACAATTAGAAGTAAAAATATAGATATCGATGAATATATCTTTAAAAAGTCATAAAATTTTATTTCTACACTGTATAGTTGAAATGTTGATCCACGTTTTAAGTTAATATCGGTGAAAATGTCAACATAGCGACAAAAACGTCTTTTCTCATAGATTGGTTGATTGGTTGAAGTTTATGGTGGGTTTTGGTGTGAAAAAAAAGGGAAAGAGAGAGAGTGATTGAATATGTTAACCAAAACCAAATAGAGGCCTCAAATTTTCTTGTCAATCCAGAGTGAAAATTCCATTTTTTTAGGCATTTTTAGGGTCTAGCTTCTTCAAAAATGGGTTTGGTAAAGAAGGCAACAATATCATTACAACAACTTGTAGACTAAAATGAAGTTAACCCCACAATTGGCTCTTCTTTCTACTTTTCTTTTCTATATTTGGCCAAATGGGTTTGATTTTATGTCTTGATTAGGTCTTCAATGTCCATTACTTGGTTTAAGCTTCAAAGAAACATGTAATCACAAGAGCTTCATCAATGTAAATCTGTTAGTTAAAATCAAATAATCGTCGTCTAGAATCTAGTTGAGTTTGCTTCTTAATTGAAATAAAAAAAAAAGGAAGAAAATGTGATCACCTGCTAAAATTGATTGAGCTGAAATTGGAAAGGACCCCAAGAAACAGTACAAGCTTCGCTTCATGAAAGACCTGGGAGAATAAAGTTCAGATCAAATCCACAGATAAGTTGGAAGGTAATCTAATCATACAATAATGTCTGTACTTTTACTTTAATTTTTAAGCAAGATAAGAGGCCCAAAATAGTGGACCCTATTGCTGGTTGGCCTTTAAGATGACCCAAGAGGTGAGGTTTCATAATAGAATTTGGAACAGATGGTCCCGTATTGGGGAGGAGAACGAAACATTATTTATAAGGGTGTGGAAATCTCCTCTTAGGAGACGTGTTTTAAAAGCCTTGAGAGGAAGATCAAAAGGAAAAATTCAAAGAGAACAGTATCTGCTAGTAGTAGACTTGGGCCGTTACAATTATATGGTAATGCAACCTTCCTTTTCAAATGTTATTATTACGAGGAGAAAGTAAAGAGGAACTGTTGAAAAGAGAATAATATGTCAATAAAAAGGGAATCATGTAAAGCTACAATGGCACAGCAACTGACCCACAAGTTTCAACTATTGAACTAAAATCAGTGTCTCTTGCAAATGAGAATGTAAAAAGAAAAGCAACAACTGTGGTAGAGACATCATTTCCTGCTTATTTACAGATCTCTTTGGAAGGACAAGGAAAACACAAGTTCAATAGTGATCAAGGCCAACAAGCTACTGCTCATTTACATTCTTTGCTACCAAGTCCTTAGAAGTTTAGAGCTAGTTCAACAAGGATCCAGAGCCAAGTCAAAGGCAGGTTTACAGGCACTGCGGGCGGTTTCAACTTCTACTAATATATGTTGAGGATTGTTGGGAGTGAGTTCTGCGTTGCCTAATTAAGGGGAAGATCATGGGTTTATAAATAAGAAATACTATTTCCACTGGTACGAGGCCTTTTGGGGAAACCAAAAGTAAAGTCACGAGGATTTATGCTCAAAGTGGATAATATCATAGAATTGTGGAGGTTCGTGGTTCCTAACAATATATGTTTCGTTGATGTTTTTCCTCACTATGTTCTCAAGTAAACTGCACTGGAAAATCAAATTGTTTCAGTTCTGATTACTTCAACAACAGTCTCTATTCTGCCTAGCTACTGTTCTTCCTTCCTTTCACATGCAAGGACACCATCTTCTTTAAATCCTTGCACTTCTCCTTGTCATGTCTTAGAGATCCATCGGAGGGAAATAAAAATGATGCTGAGAATTTTAACTGAGAAAAGAAAAGAATATATTCTTTTCAATCTAAATGGAAACGATCCAACCAAGATGGAAATAATGGATGTAATTTTTTTTTTTTGAAAAGAAGAATCAAACATTAGAAAATATATTTCCTCCTCCTCAAAACTGCAAAGATCTTGACAAATAATCATACTTGCAAGATCGAAGATCTGAAGAAGGAACTGATGACTTGTTCAAGCCTGCTGTAATCAAACCAAGAAAAATGATATTGTAGATGTAGACATCTACCTATCTCCCCTAACTCCAGCCTCATATACATCTAAAAGACAACTCCATGCAAACATGTTCATCTGGCCTATCGTCACAAAAATTTAATATACTGAAAGGCGAGAAGTGACCAAGCAAACTCGGAGTTTATAAAAAATACTAACGGGCCTAGAAAAAGGAAACCTGAAATGTCATTAATATAAAGATTCAGTCTAGCAGCAGTGAAAACTATTTATCCAAATATACGACCATGTTCGATTGATAGGCTTCACATCAGTGAGGAACTTCGAAATTCGATGATTCAATATATAAGTTTCACCATCCGGCATATGCAAAATTTCCACATCTATAGTCACATAAAGTCTGATATTCTATCAACAAATTTAAAATCTGTGATCTGCATTACAACAAACAGCCAGTTAATGGTTACTTATTGCTAAGCCAGTCTGGTTTGAACTAATACTATATCACCATATAAGAACCAAATTTGAACTGCTTGAAGCCATTCTTGTGATTTTGTCTGCCCCCAATTAGATATATGTTTTTCTTCCTAATTTCAAGGATTTAGCATTTGGAGGAAAGAGAACCTCTCATGTTGGTGGAGGTTATTGCTTGTTTCTTGTTTCTGGTAGCTCTGAATCGATATATTGAACACCACCTGGGTTTATTCTTTTATCCTCTCATCATTTTCTTCCAAACCTAGACGATTGTGTTAAATGATGAAAGTCCCACATCGACTAATTTAGGGAATGATCATGGGTTTATAATCGAGGAATGCTCTCTCCATTGATATGAGGCCTTTTAGGGAAGCCCAAAGCAAAGCCATGAGAGTTTATGCTCGAAGTGGACAATACCATACCATTATGGAGAGTCGTGTTTGTCTAACAGATTGTTTCCTAACTTTATTCTTTTTCCTCATTTTTTTTTAAATAACTTCCATTTTTCATGAACTCCAGGTTCTCTCCTTAACTATTAAGCAACCAAACAATGTACATAACTTGAAAGAAAAGGTTATTCTCCAAACACAGGGTATTAGCCATGCAGCCAACTCAAGAAACTAAATTCAATTCTAAATAATTCCGCCAGGGATGTAATCCCGCCCTACATCAACTAAACATTATGTGCACGTAATTCCAAACCAAAAACACACATCATACACAAAAATCACTCGATTGGAAAGAAAAAAATTAAAAAGAAGCTTCCAGTTAAAGGATTTCAATTCTAGACCACGAATTCCATCAGAAACTAAACGTCTCAATAGAGATACAAGACTAGAACTCACACGAACCTGTAAATGCCATCAAAATTTGATAGATGCTTGAGAACAGCTCAAATGACTGAATTCCGAACAGAAACGTCGCTAACTCAGATGCCAAACTTGACAGGAATTCCCGGCCTACATCTTCAAAAATTCCTATCTATTTCTGAATTATGAACGCTGAAATTCTCCGATTTCTCCATTCTCATTTCCCAATTCCTCAACGAGCGAAGGCTCTGCGTTCGCTCTTCCATGAAAGAAAGGTCTCAATATGAAAAGTGGGCCCATTTTCTTCTCTGCATTGGACTTAGATGGGCTCAGCACAGGTATTGGGCCTCACAGACTATTAAGCCCACTAGCCAAATTTGAAGGCTTATGATAAAAAAAAAATTAAAATAAATATTTAGAAATTTAATATATATATATAAAAAACTAAAAAATTAAAAAAAAAAAAAAAAAAAAAAAAAGTCAACTAACCTAAACTTGAAGATTCTACACTAAACGAATTAGGGTTACTAGGTGGTATAGTAGTCTTGATAGCAAAGCCGATGATAATACGTAACGGGTCAAAACAGACAATATTTATTAGCAGTGGGTTTAGGCTGTTACAAATGGTATCAAACTCGGTCATGGTCGAAGTAGGGAGCTTGGGTTATTACAAATGGTATCAGAGTCAGTCACCAAAAGGTGCAAGGTACAAGATATTAGTCGAAGCAGAGCTAGACCTTCTTCATAATAGACACATTTTAAAATCGTGAGGTTAACGATGATACGTAGCTTGGGCTGTTACAAATGGTATCAGAGTTAGTCACTAAAAGGTGCAAGGTATTGGTCGAAGCAGGGCTAGACCCTCTTCATAGTAGACACATTTTAAAATCATGAGGTTGACGACGTAGTTAACACGACTCTCCACAATGGTATGATATTGTCCACTTTGAGCATAAGCTCTCATAGCTTTGCTTTGGGCTTCCCCAAAATGTCTCGTACCAATAGAGAGAGTATTCTTGGATTATAAACTTATGATCATTCCCTAAATTAGCGGACGTGGGACTTTCATCATCCAACAAATATTTGTTAGGGCGGTTACAAATAGTATTAGAGTCAGATACAAGGCAATATGCCAGCAAGGACGTTAGCCCCTAAATGGGTATAGAAACCTCTCACTAATAGACATATTTTAAATTGTAAAGTTGATGCCAATACGTAACGAACAAAAGCAGACAATATCTATGGGCTTGAACTATTACAAATAGTCTCTTCAAACAATGAACAGCATAAAAAATTTAAAACCAATCTCCACCATCTCTAAAACTTGAGTGGATTGAACACATCACAAAATAAAAACAACAAAACAAACGAATCCAAGATTCAAATGGCTGCAAGCCTCTCCATTTCCATATCGGCATAGAACTTCTGAATGAACAATTCAGCCCTCCGGTCAATCGAATCCTCTTCATCGCTCAATTCACTCCAATCCCACGCCTCAGAACCCCGCCCCTCAATGGCCGGAAACCCCACCTCTCCATCATTTTCACCTCCAAAACTGCCAATGCATCTAGGAAACAGCACCGAATAGACACCACCACGGCGGAGGCGACGGCGGCGGCCTCTGTAACAACGAAACAGAGGAGTGGTGGAGGGCGAGAATTGGAACTGGAGAAGCTCAAATTTCTCGGCCGGCGACGATTTCTTGAGGAAAAGGAGCTTTGGGAAGATGGGTTTTTTCATTTTAGCAAGAAAGATGGAAACTTTGAGGAAATTAAAGAGCTTTTGGGAAATGGGTTGCCTTTTGGGCTGCATTTTTCTTGTTTCAATAGCAATGGGTTGATAGCCATGGGGGTTTTAAAGAGCGGTGGAAGAACAGAGGAATGTGAGCCAAGCTGGAAAAGATGGCGGTGGTCGGTCGGAGTTTGGAGCTATTAAGAATGGAATATGAAGGTAGCCGTTGGGGGCATTGTTTTTAAAAGCTCTATGCTGTAAAGCTTCCTACTTTTGGAGGACCCATTTCAAATTTCAAACCTACGTAATAGATTAATGATTTATTCCATGTTTTTTTTAAAAATTCATTTCGGTCTTGTCTTATCGTTCTCGCTCATTGTTTGTCACGGCTGGGGAATGTCTCAAACCTCCACAAAGATCTAAAGACAAGAGTGGTAAGAGGGTTAGTACGATTCGAAAGAGAGATATTTGAAAGAGACGTTATATAAGCAAGCAAGAGGGAAATAACAACGGCTTACAGTATATAACCATGGGTAGGGAGGAGTTGACAACTAGTCGTATCCTCCTTTTTCTTTTCTTCTTTTACTTGCCTTTACTCCAAGCTCGGATAACGCAGACTTGGCCTCGGTCATATGGTTTGATGCCCCCGTGTCGAGGACCCGTAGCTAGTGCTCTTGGTGTTTGCCTCTTTCACTGATTTGAGCGAACACTCGCTTCTCCTTCGGTTGAATTGACTCCCCAGCCGATGCCTTTGTTATGCACAGCTGGAGCTCTTCCTCGGGTTCGACGCTCACCGGAGCCGATCAAATTTAGTTAAAAAATCAACATCCAATTTAATTCTATTTTTTAAAATAAAATAATTGGAATTACGTGGCTACTAATTTCTAAATAAATAAATTTTATTTAGCCACAGGTCAAAATAGACAATTTTGACTTTTTTTTATTTTTTATTTTTTTAATACGTGGGTTAGACTTTGTGATTTGAATGGACTGGTCAATATCATTATAAGTTAACAAATCGTCAATTTTTGGTAAATTTGTACTTTGTTTACAAAATAAATAAATAACTCAAGCATAATTTAACGATGTGATGTTGGGATCGTGGGTGGAGACGGGCGATATTTTAGTAGGTAAATTAACGACTCAAATGGCGAAAGAATCATCGTATGTCCCCGAAGATAGATTATTACGAGCCATACTTGGAATTCAGGTATCTACTTCAAAACAAACCTGTCTAAAACTACTTATAAACGGTAGGGGGTCGAGTTATTGGTGTGAGATGGATCCAGAAAAAAGGGGTTCGAGTAATAATCCAGAAATGATTCGTGTATATATTTCACAAAAACATGAAATCAAAGTAGGCAATAAGGTAGGGGAAGACATGGAAATAAATGTTTCTATTTTCTTATTTTACGAGATTGTCGAATCATTTAAGTAACGATATTCTATTTTTTATAATACTATTAATATATTTAAATTTAAATAATAAATAAATAACCTAAAATTAAAAAATATTCTTACCTCTATTTAAAAAAAATCTATGAAATTTTGAAAATAGCTTAAAATTGTATATAGACGTTTCATATATTATTTTTAACCGTGGTACTAACGACAAGAGTATTTTTTAATTTTATTTTTATAAAGTTTAAAGATATTTTTTAAAATAAAAAAAAAATAAAGGTAAATTTTAATTTTTTTTAAAAAAATTAAAAATATTAATTAAAATAAAAAGGTATTTTTTTTAATTTTTTTTAAGTTTAATTTTAGATAATATGCGAATATCAAATATATTTATATTAATTTAGCCAATGGTAAAGATTTTTTTTTTTGTAATAATTATATAATAAACACCCAAATATTACATAGAAATTGTTTAAATAATTTAAATAATTAAGTTTAATAAAAAAAAATTTAAATTAATGAAATATTTTATATTAAATAATTAAAATTTAAAACATTTAAAATTAATTTACACATCAATACTTTTCTCTCTTCTCACTCTTCTTCATTATCAAAAAGAAAAAAAATTAAAGTAAAATAGAAAACACACCATTCTTTTTTATGATTGACTAATAATTATTTGGATTTTAAAAAATAAAACCTAAAAAATAATACGAATTTCTTTTATATAAATGTCAATACTCATCCAAAATCAGTCAAACGTATAAAGTACTTTACAAAAAGTTCATATATTTTAAATAAGGAGATATTTACATAAATAATATAATATAAACATTATATATATATATATATATATATCACGAATTTTAAAATTTTACAAAAAATAATAATAATAATAATAATAAATCAAGCATATATTCTATTAGATGGAATCTCCGTGCTCGTCCTCTAATTTTATTTCTCATTCATACAAAATTTTCTATTTATTTTATAGACGCTAAAATTATTGTAATAAGGGTTTAATACGAGTAATTTTTTTCATTTTTTTATTTTAAAGTTTCAACATAATTTTTATTTTTAAAAAATGGTATAAATATATATATAACCATTAAAAAGATTCTACAATATATTTTTTAATTTAAATATTATATTTTTTTTAGTAGAGCCAAAACACACGCATATAATATAATATAATATAATATAATATAATATAATATAATATATATATATATTAATATGGATTGAAAATATATTTATATTAAACGAGGTGAGGGCGGGGCAAAGAATTAGGTGGAGACGAGAAGTAATCCTGTCTCTGACCCTATTTATCTAACGAGAAAAAAGCATTTCTCACTCTTTTATTCTCAATCTAAACCGTGAATCTCCGCCCAAAATCAAAGTAAAGGGTAATTTTTTTTTTAATACAAGTTATTTTTATTGATTTTATTAAATTTACTATTTAACCTCAATTTAATTTGTTTTTAACTATTTAAACTAGGGTAATTTAAAGTATTATATATGTTTTTAGGTTAAAAATGATTAAATATGTTTAAATATATGATTATTAATTACTCCATATATCATATGTAATTGGAAAAACTTTCATTTATTCAGTAATAAATATTTTGTGTATAATAATGATTGAAGAGTTCGTTTAAAACGACGGCGTAACCAACAATAAGTTTCTCTTTTAATTTACTCAATGGTAAAAAAAAAATTAATTAGAAATCTTTATGTACTGAATAAATGTATAAATAATATTTAATTAATAATATGTTAATAAATATATACTTTGACGTAAATATATGTCAATTTATTAAGATGTATATACGGACTAAAATAATTTAATAAATATAAAATATATAAAAAAAAATTGGTCGAGGAGTTTTTCATTATATTCCATCATGGAGTTTTTCTTGTTCGAACTGTAAGGTAGCTAAAATAGCCGAATGGATCTCGAGTTTCTTGAATTGGTCGAGGAGCTGGTTAGTCTCATTCTTCTCTATTTTGTTCTTTGGTTCAAGTTGTCTACTGCTAAAATAGCAGAATCGTCCTTGCTCTGTAAGTGTTGGTAGACTTCGGTTAACTGTCTGTTTGACTTCAATTTGATTTTTTTTACCTTTGATCTTATGTTCGAGTTGTCTTCGTAAAGATTCAAAGTCTTTATTTCCCCCCACATTTGTGCTCGTTTTTTTAACACGATTTGCAATTTTCTTTAGCTAATTTATTTCTTCTCCACAAACATCACTGATTGTTGTTGTCAAAATTAGGATAAGAAAGTCTGCCCCGATGTGTCGATTGTCGTATTTTGAGTGTAGAAAGAACTTTAGGTATACGGAAAAACTTGGTTTAAAGATGATTTTGAACTAGATTGAAGATGAATTCCACGAGTTCAGGGCATGCATGTTTCATGTCTAAGTCGACACTATGACCCTTATTAAGGGCTACCGGTGAAATTGAGTTTTGGCTCAAATTATTCTTGTGATGTCCCACATTGGTTGGAGAGGAGAACAAAACACCTTTTAAAGGTATGGAAACCTTCCCTAGCAGACGCACTTTAGAGCCTTGCGGGAAAGCTTGAAAGGGAAAGCCCAAAGAGAAGAATATCTGCTAACAGTGGATCTGAGTCGTTACAAATGGTATCAGAGCCAGACACCGGACGATGTGCTAGCTTTCTTGCTATTACCCGAAGGGGGGGGGGGTAGACATGATCTGGGTCGTTACAAATGGTATCAGAGCCAGACACCGGACAATGTGCCAGCTTTCTTGCTATTACCCGAAAGGGGAGGGGGGTAGACATGAGGCGATGTGTCAGTAAGGACGCTGGCCCAAAGGGGGTGGATTTGGAGGTTGTCCCACATCGATTGGAGAAAGGAACGAGTGTCAGCGGAAGCTGGGCTCTAAAGGGGGCGAATTGTGATGTCCCACATTGATTAGGAGGAGAACAATCGTTTTTTGGTTGGGGAGGAGAACAAGCGTTTTAAAGCCTTGAAGGGAAGCCCGAAAAGAAAAGTCCAAAGAAGACAATATTTGCTAGTGGTGGATCTAAGTCGTTACAATTCTATTTATTATGGATGGCTCGACCATTTTGTGTTTGTCCGTCCTTCTACTTAGTTTTCAAATAATATATTATTTAAAAAAGATAAATTATAATGGTAATACAATTTTTTTATACTAATTTAAATATTTTTCTAAAAAATGTATTTTGATATATTTATATATACTACAATAAGAGTTGGAGTTTTAATTCTAGTATTAATTTATTTATTAACATGTTTTTTTTTTTAATTTTGTATAATTATTTTTTACATTTCCGTTTATAATATATTATATTTATGATTTTTTTTAAATTAATGGTGCATTTTAAAATTTAAATTTTAAACTTTAAAATCGAGACATAAAACAATAAAATGTTATTTTTAGAATTATTATTAAAATTAAAAATTTTAAAAACAAATATATTTGATCCGGTAAATCTATAATATAAACTAAATTTTGGATGGTAAATAAAAAAAAATTAAAAAATATATATATATATATAAATTAGTCTTAAAAAAAAAAATACTAAACCAACCAAAGTACCCTCCAAAATCGTTTTCCATATTTTCTCTCTTTGCGATCTGAGCTCCGCCCTCAATTCTTTGTCGGCGAGGTTATGGTTTGCGCCGATTCCGACCAAACAGTACTTGACTCCATGGCGATGGGACTGGAGAGATCGAAGCAGCTCCACAATTTCACCCTCCCTTTCTTAAAGTGGGGAAATCAGAAGTATCTCCGCTGTACGAAACTGGATTCCGATTGCGCCGACGCCGACGCCGACGTTCCTCCGCCAGCCGATCGCCGATCGTCGGCCGTCCGGTGGAACTGTCGGAAGTTTCAGACGGACAGGCCGCTGTGGTTGAAGGATTCCGCTAAGAGACCTAGGGCTTCAAAGTCCAAGATCCACGATAATTGCGACGGCGATGAAGGTATAGCGGCGGTGAGAGAGAAACTCATGATTGATCTAAAAACCGCCGCCGATAAGATGAAGGTTGCATTCTGGAGAGATGGAGTCGTGGATGACGAAGACGAACCGGAGAAAAAGACTCCGGCGGCGCCGGTGCCGGCGCCGGCGCCGGATAAGGATTCGAAACCGTGGAGTTTGAGGGTGAAGAAGACGGCATCGAAGACTCCGATTGATACAGTTACAGAAGGGAGAAGCGGTGAGAAGGCCTTGAAAATCAATAAGAGGTTAGATAAGCGGCCGATTCGAAACTCTCCGTTGAGAAGCGGTGATGGCGGCGGCGGCGTGAAGTCTCCTGGACGGCGATTGGTAATGGAAAAGAAAGAAAGGGAGAAATTCTCGGTATCGCTTTCCAAAAAGGAGATCGAGGAGGATTTCATGGCTATGGTGGAACGCAGGCCGCCGCGAAGGCCCAAAAAGAGGCCCAGAAATGTTCAAAATCAAATCGATGTAGGGTTCTTCTTCCTTCTTCTCCCCCTCCTTTTTCATCGTAACCTTTTCATCTTCTTCGAACTCGAGTTTTCAACTCTGTCATTCTCCATTGCAGACGCTCTTCCCCGGAGCATGGTTGACGGAGATAACCGCCGATCTCTACGACGTACCGGAAATCCAGAAAATCGAAAAGGTATTTTCCGGCCAGCGGCCGCCTTAATTTTTCTTTAGGTTTAAATGTACGGATTACAAATCCGATCAAATCAATCTTCCATTTCTCAAATTAAGAACAATCCTCTCAATATTCGATCTAGTTTCGTTCGAATATCGTTTCAATTTCCGAAAATTTCCGCTCATATTCCTGCTAATTGAATCTGCAGAGGTAGTACCGAAACCTAATCGACGGAATCCTAAGAATCTAAACCTCCGGCCAGAAACTCGCGATGCTTTGCTAAACTAATCCATGGACGACGACGACGACGACGACGAAGACGACAACCGACCGACGGACCGAGCTCCATCATCTGAAATGGTGAATTCGAGTAGAAATCTGAGATTTGGATTGAATGTTGAATTCCATAGCTCTGAAAAACGCTAATTCTTGTGTATTAATTATAATTACATTTCATTATAGTCTTGGTTCTTTCTTCTGAATAAAGAACAATAAGGATTAGTCGAAAAAGAAAGCACAATTTCTTTGTTGATTCTGAGCTGCTGCTGATAAGATCCAATTAAGTTCATCTCTGATCTCTGTATAATGTTTTCCATTAAAGAAGAACTTGATATCTGAGGGGGGGCTGGGTTCCCGGAGCCATGGACTCGATTAATATACGCAGTGGGTCAGGTCGGGTTGGGTTAATCGGAGGAGTTTGGCAGATGGGTGCCAGTTGGTGTTGAATTCTTCCTCCGTGGCGTTCTGCCCTTGCTTCTTTGATACACTGGTTTACATGTGGACAAAATTTACACTTTTATGGAATTTTTTTTTAATTTTTTTAAGTTTTTTTAATAATTTGTAAAGAATTATCCAAGATATCAAAATTTTATCCTATTTTCTTAATCCAGAGATTAAACGATTGAATGTGTGAGCTACCGGGTTGATATTAACAAACGATATTGTCGAGAGTGACAAGATGAGCGTAACAGAGCACGGTAAATTATCTAGGTCAAATATAACGTATAAGGTCGTTAAGTGCATACTATTCATGACCATGACCGATGAATTATTGATCTCGTGAGAGTGTTTGACCTACCTAATTAAAACGACAAAACGCCCTTGCTCGCTCTAATACTCCATAACCCAATGGATAAATAACAATGTTTAATATTAAAATCTATTAACTTCGACAAACAAGAAACTTCATATAATCTCTTTTCCTCTCTTTTTCTCATGTTAATAATAATTATTTTAAAATATTTTAAAAAGTAAAATATTGAATTTTTGTAATTTTTTTACTAGTTGAATATTACAAAAATTTAAATTCCAACGAGAGCCACTCAAATATAGTTCATAACCCAACCTAATCATGACGCCACTCCAATAGAGTTCATAACCCAACCTAACCCCACTCCAATAGAGTTCATAACCCAACCTAACCGTGGAGCCATTCAAATAGAGTTTATAACCCAACCTAGCCCTCTATTTTCGAGTTGAGTTTTTTTATTTTTTTTAATTATTTAAAAAATTGTATTTATCCACGTCTACAGATAGAAAAAAATATATATCATAATCAAGAGTGTGTATCGAACCCCCGCCCTCTCGCTAGAAATGGACAGAACCTAGGCCATTATAATAAATTACATTAATGGATTAATCAAATTAAAATACCAAATTAATTTGGAATGATATTTTCGGATTCCCATTCACAACTCCTCCATCGGCAACAGAGCTAGAAACTGCGCGATGTTGCAGGCTTCCATTAACCCGATCCGATCGCCGCCTCCGGCGTTCCATTACAAGACAGCAGGACTCGCACTCCCTTCATCACTTTCCTGCACCATCAGCCGGCCGTCGCCGACATCGTTACGTCTGCGATCATCCTCAGTAACGAGAACCTCCATCTCTTCTTCATTTCAACTCAAAGCCGGAAAAGGGTACTTTCATCAAATAATTCTTAATATCTTCTTCCCAATTAGCATTCTATGTCAAGATCTTTGATATATTGTTCTCTCCTATGGCTTCTGCTTGCTCCACATTACTGGACCTTCGCGCATTTTGACCCCACGTCCCCTCTCTCGAGGAAAATCTAATTGATTATGATTTTAGATGAACGAATTGGCTTTTGTACTGATAATAGTTTTATTTATTTACTCGTGTTTGGAATTCGAGTGGAGTGTTGATTTGTTTATATATATTGCATCGGGTTCTTCAATTAGGGATTGGTTCTTTCGATGTTTCTCCTTTTGCATTGCGATTGTTGTTTCTGTTTAAATTACCCTGATGTAATGCCTAGTTCTTGCTGAAAGATGTAAAAGATTGAATACCTTAGCCATTACAGGATGGATGGCTTCCTAGATGTTGAGCTCAAAGTTCGTGATTATGAGCTGGATCAGTTTGGGGTTGTCAACAATGCTGTTTATGCGAGTTATTGCCAACATGGTAAAATCAAGAAGTTTGTATATGCTAAGTGATGTGTGTATGAATTAGGAATTTATTTGTCCTCACTAGGGGTTTCTGTTTCTACCTTCTCTAGAAGTTTGTAGATTGTTTGAAAACGAAATGTGGAGCCTTCACCACTGCAAATGTTGGTGTTTGTTTATGTCCAATGGGTCCAGAATTTCTGTTCAAAAGAGCATTGATATGGTTGATTCACGTACTCATAAGCATTTTATTTCATATTGTCCTCTTTTGGCTTTTCCTTTCGGGTTTCCGCTCAAGGTTTTGTAAACGCATCTGCTAGGGAGAGGTTTCCACACCCTTATAAAGAATGCTTTGTTCTTCTCCCCAATCGATGTGGGATCTCATAATCCACCTCTCTTCGAGGCCAGTATCCTTGCTGGCACTCGTTCCCTTCTCCAATCGATGTGGGTCCCTCCAATCCACCCCCTTCAGGATCTAGCGTCTTGCTGGCACACCACCTCATGTCCACCTCCCTTCAGGGCTCAGCCTCCTTGCTGGCATATCGCCCGATGTCTGGCTCTAGTACCATTTTGTGATAGCTGAAACTCACCGCTAGCATATATTGTCTTCTTTGGACTTTCCATTTCGGGTTTTCCCTCAAAGTTTTCAAAACGCAACAATTCTTCGTTCTCCTCCCCAACCGATCTTAGTACTTGACGGACAGAATGCTGTTTGGAAACACTAGAAGTTACTCTTTTCTGTTTATTGCTTAAGTCAACATGAAGTTGTCTTGTTAACTCCATTTGAAGTATACTACCCTCTCTTCTTGATAGTCTAAACTATTGTTGACAAGCCTAAACTTTGGGGGGCATTAGTCTCGAAGAAGTAAAATATTGGACTCGAACGGGTGCTCGTAAATGATTTTGTGGTAGCCTCTGAACTTTGAAGTGTTTCTCGACCTAGATTGAGTTACGAAACAGATAGAAGAACTTTTTCACCACCAAGATTTTGAATCATTGATCAGTTGTAGCTCGATTTCTCGAATCTCATGTTATAAATCACATTATAATTGCTTTTCAAGACTTTTAATCAAAATCTTAATCAGGTCGTCATGAACTGCTGGAAAGCATAGGCCTCAGTCCTGATGAAGTTGCTCGTGATGGCGATGCATTAGCTTTATCAGAATTGTCTTTGAAGTTCCTTGCACCACTTAAAGTATGATGCAATTTGTTGGTACAACTGATGATTGATTACATACTTCACTTAATATCTTACTACTTATGCTACCTTGATGCATCCAACTAGAGCGGAGACAGATTTGTTCTTAAGGTAAGGATCTCGGGGATGTCGGCTGCTCACTTCTACATCGATCATTTCATTTTCAAGCTTCCAAACATGGAGGTAAGCAATGCAACCATTAATTTTGATATCAGTTTATTTACCTTGTCTGGATGCCTAGAACTTCATAACCCATTTCCTGTCCTGTTTTCTTTCCCTAGCCAATCTTGGAGGCAAAGGGTACAGCAGTTTGGCTCAACAAAAGCTATCGTCCAGTGCGTATCCCACACGAATTTCTATCCAAGTTTGCTCAGTTCGTTCGGGATCATGACTCGAAGTGATCGAGTTTGGGGCGATATCGTTGAGGTATTTTGCTTTTGCCTATCTCAGAGAGAATACAATGAAGCAAATATCTGATTCATATACTAAATGCATAGCTATGAATTCTTGCTTTCACATGTACTCAGACCACTGCTACTCAAATAGCATCTTTACACAACATGAATATCAGCCTGATTCACATAGGTGTATGTCATTTGATGAGGACGACCTTACTATTATATCGTTCGAACATTTGTGTCCTTTGAATTCTAAATCATATCCTTTGACGACTTATACACTGATGAGGGGTGTGTCGTTGAAATTTGAGCTTCTAGTTATATCATATTCACCCGAGAGATTGTGTATCTCTTATAGTTATGAGATATTTGTATAATTCATGAGTTAGCAAACGAGAATAAATGATATCTATTACTCAGTTTGAAGGGTGTGTCGCGAAGTGTATTGGTATAATCCTGGCTCCTTAATCTTCGTCTCTTTGTCTCATTATTCAACTTTAATAAATTAAACCAAACTAATTGATCGATTAAATTTTTACCCTAACTTTTACTTTCGTCAAAATATTGCACTCTTAATCTTAAACTTATAATGTTTTTTAAGTAGATTTATTGAAATTTTGATAAATTTTTTAAAAAATATTGACATTATTGAAATTAGTAAATTCATGAATTTATTAAAATTGATTATTCCATTAAATTATACATTTATTATGATAAATTAATTGTTGAAAAGTTTATTAATTAATGCATCATAATTATATAAAATTTCTAAAATATCATTAATTATTTCCAACAATTTTATTATTCGATTTATTTGGAATTAACATTTTAAATTCGTCCTCGATTTTAAAAAATAATTTAATTTTTTTTTAATCCAAGTATGATCGGTAGTTAAGTAAATAAAGGCAATTTTAAAAAATAAAAATTTATTTATATGGATGAAAAGATAATGGGATGATAATAGCATAATTAATATCAATTAATTTGTATTTATTACTTTTAATCAGCCTTAATGAATTTTAATTACAAACTTTATGTGATAAATATTTTGTTTAATGTAAATTTTTTAAATTCAATCATTTAAAATTCTAAATTATTTATTTTTTTCAGATTATATAAATGAATCAGCTTATTTATTTATTTAAATTATTTGTTTAATAATTATATTTAATATTAATATTTGTTTAATTATTTCTCACCAAATAAATGATTTTTTTGCTCAATAATACATGGATAGAGATTTGGTAATAGGTTATGTAGTGATTTAATTAGTAATAAATGATTTCTTTTATGATTGCATATAAATGGAATTATTTAATATTAATATTACTTTGAATTAATATCTTAATATAGAGACAAAAAAAACACATGTATTTATTTATTTTTTAATATTTTTATTTTAAGCTTTGATTTTAATTAATAATAATAATATATTAAATGTCTCTGACGATAAATAACACTAATTTTATTTTATTTTTATCGATAATAATTAATTTAGTTGTTAAACAAAACTGAAAGATAATTCTATTTCAAAGGTCGGAGGTTCGAATTTCCACCACTGAGTCGTGAGAGTGAAGATTTGAATCGCTAACCCGAACAAAAAAATTGATAAATGTCTCCAGTCTCGTTAATGAAGAGTGATAAATGCAAAAGGCAATGTCTCCATTAATATTATTGATCACTAACGCTCCAAAGAATGTGAATTGTGTCAAAATGTTGCACGTTTTCGTCAATACGATTCAAATTTCAGCTACCACTAATCCCAAACTCAAACTCCGAGTCCCTTTGCCTCTTTTTTGTAACGTCTCTCGCCTATCGACATTGGCTATGACAACTCCCAAATGCTCTCCCCCACGAACATTTGATCTCAATACTAACCCTACTATTCAACCTAGCCCCTATCGAATGGATGGGTTCGTAGACTATGAGATGAAAGTTCGTGGTTATGAGTTGGATCAGTACGGTGTCGTCAATAATGCTGTTTATTCTTATTATTGTTACTACGGTGAGAATCATATAAATTATCTGTTGAGTTATGTTTAAATTGATATATATATATATATATATATATATATTTACGAAAACAACATTAATGAAATTAACATTTTAATTAAGCAGCTGAGCACGAATGGTTAAATAGTATAGGTGTGAGTCTTGATGTAATTACCAGTGACGGGGAGTCGTTAGCTCTATCAGAGATGTCTTTGAAGTTCCTTTCGTCACTTAGAGTATGAACCACTTGGTGATCCTTATAGCAATAATAATTCAGTTATGAGTAGCGTTTTCCTACAAATAATCCGTTTCAATTGCAAACAGAGCGGAGATCGATTTGTTCTTAAGATGAGGTTTTTGGACATCTCAAAAGCTCGGATCTACCTCGAGCACAAAATTTTCAAGCTACCAAATATG
This sequence comes from Cucurbita moschata, assembly GCF_002738365.1. NCBI lineage: Eukaryota > Viridiplantae > Streptophyta > Magnoliopsida > Cucurbitales > Cucurbitaceae > Cucurbita > Cucurbita moschata. Next base: position 3,767,940 of record NW_019268527.1, read on the forward strand.
GAGGTTAGTACATTTCCTACTCACGTTTCGTGTATATCTATCTAAACGTCTCTAGCATTTTTGTCGTCTACTTGGAACAAGCTCGACATGTTAAATAAACGTCTCTTACTTTAATTGATCTTATTTTTGTATGTGTAGGCAATCTTAGAGGCACAGGTGACGGGAGTTTGGCTTAGCAAAAATCTTCGTCCAATGCGGATCCCACAAAAATATTTATCCAAATTTGCTCAATTTATTCATGATCATAATCAATCTAACAGATCAACGGTCGGGATTAAAGACGATGACAAAGATGGAGCCAACATACAGCACGAATAACTCTTTATTTATTTATTTTATTTTATTTATCTTGCGTGGAGAACTAAAATTCTAAGTGAAAGATGAACTCCGTATCTTTGTATTAAGTTATTGGTAATAATTGTTATGGATTGACAAGTAGCATATCATGTTCGTCTTGGCCATAGTCAACTTCTCCTAACGCCTCTTTCAAAATCTCTCTTTCGAAAATTTCTCTCTGCTCGGTTTTCTAAAACCTTCTTCTTAAACCGAGGTCAAAGGCTTGAGCATACGTCGTTTGGCCGTAGGCGACGTGAGAACGAATTGACTTAGCTCATTTTTGTTGCTGGAGAGTGAGTGTCGCACAATTGCAAGTCCGCTGCCATCAAAAGTGCTATTGTGACAAAATCTTACAATTTTAAAACATGTATGTCTATTACGGAGAGGTTTCCACACTTTTACTTCGTTCCTCTCTCGAATTCAACGGAGATAGTCTGAGCAGGGACGAAAGTCGGCCTTAGTGATCCGACGGTGCCGAGTGGAAGGACCGTCGCTCAACAGATAAAAGTTACTGTAGAGATAACAGACTAAGAAGAACGCCCATGTTGTGGCAATTCTACCCAGAAGGTAATGCAAGAACAAACAATTTTTGTTAGAAACATTCCTCTAACGAATTTCTTGGGAATTTCTATAGTAAATAGACTATATAGAATCGTGATCAGTCAAATATTGCAAAGCCTCGTATCTATTATCATCGGTCGACTATAACTGAATTTCGGTCTATACTAGCACCATAATATCTTATTGGATCCTTGATCCTTGCTCTTTGCTCTTGGGTCAGAGTTGGGCACAATCCGAGGGAACCCACCATCAACTTTCTCAATTGAAGCTGAATTTTACGGTAGGACGCTCAATTCACTTTCTGGGGTTTCACAGTTCTTCCTCTTCCACCCTTTGCAGAAATGGCTGAAGCAAAGAGATCAAACCCTGATGTGGAGAAGAGGGTGATGGTGGCCGTAGACGAGAGTGAGTGTAGCTACTATGCCCTAATCTGGGTACTGGAAAATCTTAAACAATCCATTGCCGACTCGCCTCTTTTCATCTTCACGGCTCTACCTCCGCGCACCAGTTATACCTCCGGTGCCGGTGCCTCTCTCGGCCTCGCGCGATCGTGTTTCCCTGTCGCATCCAGTTAAGCATTGCTAATTTTTAGTTTTATTCAAACACTTTCAGTTTAAGCCATGATTTGTGTAGTTTAATCGCAAGCGATTCATAGATAACGATGACTCCTTTATCATTCCGTTTATCATAGCCATGATTTGTGTAATTTGTCGCCGCATATGAAGTCAATAATCGCAAGCATTGCTAAATGATGAATTGAAATAATCCCATTTCCGTTTTGTTAATGGGATCTTTAGATCTTTTAATCGGTGGAGTTTTCTTTCTTGTTCGAAGAAGTTTGTCTGTGTCTGCTAGATTGATTAAGAAAAAGGCATTGATTCAGAGTGAACTTGGTTGTGCACAACAGATACCGAGTTGGCTCATACGCTTCAAGAGAATGATAAGAAAGTTAGATGCGGCATCCTAGAGAAAGCAAAAGATATCTGTGCTGAAAGAGGGGTATGAATGTTCATATTTGAAGAAGAATTGTGTTGAATGTTTATTTCTTGATGGCATAAATTATATGCTGAATGATATTAGGAACATAAAGTTGTTGCTATTATCAATATCTGCAGGTGGCTGCGATATCCATCACAGAGGTTGGGGATCCTGGAAGGACGATATGTGATACGGTTGAAAAGCTCAATATAAATTTGCTTGTTTTGGGTGATCATGGCATTGGGAGAATTAAGAGGTTGTTCTTCATTTTCTTTCTTACACAACCAGTAGTGCTCAGGAGAAGAGTTTTTGTCTAAATTTGCTTTTACAATGCCGTTGATATCAGCGTCTCGAATTTGTTGATGTTGTTTTGTTATGAACAATTCTCATTTGGTGCAAGAACACGCGCGAACTAACGAGTTTGCAAGCTCGTGTTCTTGCTTCTTGTTTGTTGCAGAGTGTCTATCGACTTATATGAATAGATTTACATGTTCTTGCTTTCCAATCTCGCTACCTAATCATTTTTGTTTTCCGGTATCATTACGTATTGTGGGTTTATGTTCTGGATGCTGATGAAATTAATATATATCTCATACAGAGCTCTGATCGGGAGTGTGAGCAACTACTGTGTTCAAAATGCCAAGTGCCCTGTCCTTGTCGTGAAGAAACCATAGGAATATGAGGTGTGCTGCGTTTCCCACTAATATTTTGTTGCTTAGGAGTATCTTCCAAATGTTAGCTTTGTACTATTGTTTGCATGACTAACTTGTTTTACCGAGTTTCGATCGCATGACTTGTAATAAAAGATATTACTATTGTGTACTTAACGTCGTAATTTACAAATTTATGGTTGTAAGAAAGAGCTATCTTGGTTGTTCTAGAAAAAAATGTCATATTTTTGTTGCGTTTTGTGAGATCCCACATTGGTTGGAGAGGAGAACGAAGTATTCCTTATAAGGGTGTGGAAACCTCTCCCTAGCAAACACGTTTTAAAATCGTGCGGTTGACGACGATACGTAACGGGCCAAAGCGGACAATATATGCTAGCAATGGGCTTGGGGTGTTACAAATGGTATCAGAGTTAGACACCAAGGCGGTGTGCCAGTGAGGATGCTAGCCCCTAAGAGGGGTGGATTGTGAGATCCCACATTAGTTGGAGAGGGGAATGAAACATTTTTTTTATAAGGGTGTGGAAACCTCTTCCTAGCAGACGGGTTTTAAAACCGTGAGGTTGACGATAACGAGCCAAATCGAACAATATCTGCTAACGGTGGGCTTGGGCTATTACAAATGGTATTAGAGCCAAACACTAGGCGGTGTGTCAACAAGGATGTTGGCCCTTAAGGGTGGTGAATTGTGAGATCCCACATTGGTTGGAGAGGAGAACGAAACATTCCTTATAAGGGTGTGGAAACCTCTCCCTAGCATACGCATTTTAAAACCGTGGGGCTGACGGCGATACGTAACGGGCCAAAACAGATAATATCTGCTAGCAATGGGTTTGGGCTGTTACACATTTTATCCTTGAAAAGGGAAACGTGCTTTCAATTTGGCTCGTTTTCTCTCTTTTTGTACGGAGTGACAAATATAATTGGTAAGGAAGATGCTAAGCTCAAAGTGGCTGGGACTAGATAAAGAAACTAAAAAGAAGTAAATCAGTAAAGGAGAATGATATTCCGGGAAGAACTTTATTCATCTTATGATGCTAAGATTACAGAACCATAGTTATGGTAAGCTTTTCAGGACTAACTTGAAACTCAACTATTTCATGCAGGCCTTTCCTCAGAGTATAAACTTGAAGAAAATCTGTCAACCAAAGATGCTATTCAAAACAGCTGCTAATCTGACTCCGCCTTGTGCCAACCGCAGGTACACTACTGGCACTCGGGTCGAAAAATATTGCGCTGCACATATGTTTTTAAGTTAAAAAACTCTTCTGCCCTAAGAACAATTCAAACAAGCTTTGAATGTACCTGCTAGCGTAGCCCCTTCGGTTACGCCTTTGTATGCCCAGTCACATGCTGCTCGGATACTCTCTGATGCATAGCTGCATATTTCAATGGAAACTTAGGGTAAATTAGTGGAACTTTATGCTCTAAATTGAATGATCAACAGATTGTTTCTTTTGGCACATACATATCCGTGCATGCTATCTTCTTAGAGTTACACTTTTCCCATTCTTCAACTTCATCTGTCCATTCCTTCTGTTCAGAAACAGCAAAATGGTAGAAAAACGCATTAGAATTGCTACGAAACGATTAGAACCAAGCTTTAGACTATGTTTCTTGACCGTAATATTCGTTTGGATTGCATCGATCAGGCCATCCACACTCGAGTCGTAGAACTTTTCTTCTGCTGTCTCGATTATGTTGCTATCCCATATCTGTAAGAATCATAAGCAACTGTGTTTTATCATTGATGCAAAACTTGAACATGCCAGGACATACTGTTGAAGTTGGGTTATTATGTTTACATGGTGTAGATTTTGCTTTCTGGTGTACCAGTGAACTTCAATCGTGTTTCCTCCCTTGTCTTCAGCAAACCCAACATGAAGAGGCTGCATTTTATGTAAGCTCATCTTAGTAAATAATTGTACACAACATGTGGGTAAACTCCAAATCTTACCTGATGGATGTCTCCCATGAAATGTGATAGAAAAAGTAGTGCTTCAGTTAGGTTATCTGGTGATGGAAGTTTTAGCATATTAGCAAAATTGATCGATTCATCATTGTTCATTGGCGCTGTAACAGCCGAAGTCCATTGTTAGTAGATATTGTCCTCTTTGAGCTTTCCCTTTCGGATTTCCCCCTTAAGGTTTTTAAAACGTGTCTGCTAGATTGTGATTGTGAGACCCCACATCGATTGAAGAGAGGGACGAGTAGTAGTGAGGACACTAGGTCCTGAAGAGGGTGTATTATGAGATCCCATATCGATTGGAGAGGGGAACAAGTGCCAGTGAGGACGCTGGGTCCCGAAAGGGGGTGGATTGTGAGATCCCACATCGATTAGGGAGGAGAACGAAAGATTCTTTACGTTGGGAACCACGACTTTCCACAATGGTATGAGTCCATTTTGAACATAAGCTCTCGTGGTTTTGTTTTGGGTTTTCCCAAAAGGCCTTATATCAATGTGGGACTCCCCCCGAACAATTCTCAACACTTTTTAAGGGTGCGAAAACCTCTCCCTAGCAGACACGTTTTAAAAACTTTAAGGGGAAGCCCGAAAGGAAAAGCTCAAAGATGACAATATCTACCAGTAGTAGGTTTGGGCTGTTACAGGCACTAACTTCTCATTCTCTTGAAAATTACATTGAGACGAAGAAGACCGAGTTTTGTAGGTCAGAAGCTGGGAAGTATAGTTGTTAATGGCCCCTGCAACGCACCGACCTTCCACTCCATTTTCGTCTTTGCAGTCCCCTTTCGACCCAAACGACAAAAGTTCAGAACCAGAAAGGCGAGAGAAATTAGAACAACAGAGAGGGGATGGAAACAGAGTAACTCAACTGGCATATTGGTAAGTACAAAGGGATTCCGGAGTATTAACATAATGAAGAGCAGATGACCATCGATATCGAAACTTGATTCGATCAGCCCAAATACAAACGTTCGCCAATTCACCATTTGCATACTCAGGCAACAGTCGCTGCACTGCATCAGCTGCTGCTCTGCTCAACCGCGACTGTCGCAAGCAAAAACAAACATCAAATTCTTCATCAAAGAGGTAAAACATGGGGGAATTGGTTTCAATGAACGTGAAGATCAAGAACCTGAGCGATCTTGCAGATGGTAAAATGGCCATCGAGGCCCCAACCAAAGCTAACAGGAAAGATGAACACCAAGAACACTAGAAGACCCGCCATGAAAGCTCTGCAGGGCTTCATTTTTAGCTCCTGTTCTTGTTCTTCTGGTGATTTGATTCATTTTTGTATTTGAATCTGTGCTTAAATAGAGTGATGAATGCAAGAAATCTCAGAAAGTATGAACAGTTTCGAAAGGCATTCAATTTCGTTGTGCTCATATGAGATATGCCAAGTGCTCTGTCACGCTGAAGTAGTTAAGGTAAAGTTTTAAATTATGGAACCGTTTCCCTTTTGCTGTTTTCAATGTCATTTTTAATACATTTCTTAATTTGGTTTATTAAAATAAAAATCACAAAAAAGAAAAAAATAATAATTATTATCCAATTAATTAAAACATATAACGATTACCACGGTGGTAAATCTGGGAATACGCAAGTTATCTTAAAATATTCGAAATTTTTATTCTACCCAACTCAAACCGTTGACTTGGGTAGGTTCAGGTTGTTTGGTTGTCGGGTTCTAAATTATGGGACAGCAAAAGAATTGTCTGTTGTGCCATATGAGATAGGAAACTCTCAAATACGGTTCTTTACTTGCCTATTTCGAGCGGGGAGAACAGGTCATTCGACAAGGAAATTCTGAAATTGCGGAGGTTGGTTCAATCAAGCTGCTGAGTATTAGAAACAAGTTGTAACACTTACTCTCGGTAATTATATTGAAGCACAAAATTGGTTGAAGATCACTGGACGTTTCAAATAAGCAAATTCTGTTTTTTTTTTCTTTATTTTAATTATCGTTGCTGTTGAGTTAGATAGGTCTAGCCTCCAACATATGCTTTCTAACCTCATTTTAAGGCATATTATCTAACTCGCTAGATTATCATTTAATTTTTAAAAAATTAAAAAAAAAGTAATTTTAAAATTTAATTAATAATTCATATATGTTTTTTAACCATATGTTTAGGATTGAAAAACAAACATAAATTTTAAAAATTAAAAAACAAAATTCATCAATATTCATATTATATTAATTTATTTAATTAAAAATATGATTCCAAAAAGTGGCCGGTGTAATTCTTAAAATAAATAAATAAATAAATAAAAGTGGTCGGTATAAACATCTTGTATTAAATAAATGTTTATATGACGTCACCACACTCTGATAAATTTGACTTTTAATTTTGTGGAGTCATTAAAAATAAAAATAAAAAATAAAAGTCTTATTCAATTTCTATTATATTTTCATATATTTTATATATATTTTAAATAATTATTCAAACCCAAATTACAAAAATGGCCAATCTTTTAACGCACGAGTTAAATGGGTTGAATAACCAATTCTCACGTTTTTAATTCATAAGGAAAACACAAATCATCCTTTGCACGTGTATTATTGAGACCCGGTCTTCATAAACCCAACACGTGAACTATTAAAATATTACGAGGGCGGGCAATATAATGTAGAATTCAAAAAACGTCTTCCACTAATAGGTTACAGTGCATTAATAGAATCCGTGGCAGACAAAGAAGCTATGAGTTTTAAATGTGTAGTTAAAAGTGACTGAAGTGTTGGATAAATGGTGTACTTTGTTCGAGGGTTCTAGAGAAGGAGTCGAGCCTTGGTTAATGGGGAGATTGTTCGAGGACTCCATAGGGCTCAGGAGAGGCTCTATGATATACTTTGTTCAAGGGGGGGATTGTTGGAAAAGTAATCCCACATTGGCTAGTTTAGGTATACAGTCATAGTGTCAACTCTCTACCACCCCTGAGCACCATAGCCTAAGTGAGCAACCCCATGTCGCCATGCATGTGTTATGGTGTGGGCGAGTTTTACAATATGAGTGTCTTCGACGTCTTCCTTTAGAAATGATTTTTAAAAACAGTGTCGGCAGGAGTGTGCCAACCTTGCACCCCAACCCTTGAGTCGGAGATTAGTATATGGGGTAGTTCTTCGATATGATATCCAAAAATGACTTAGCATGTATATGCAATGATTCATGGCTCGATAATACCCAAATGGATGGATGTTCAGGATATCTCGATAATATAGTTGATTCATAGAGTCAATTCTCGATAAATGTGTCCGAGAACTAGCAAAGATGGATGAAATCTTAGAACTTGCAATGGTATCACGAGGTGTGGGTCATATTATAGAAAACTAAGATGATAAAGCGAGATGCGTTGTTGTGTTTGAAAGACTAGGCCTCTACCTAGAATCGAGGTAAGGTCGAGTCGAAGACTTGGCCTAATAGGCAAGTCAACTAGAGTCACAAGTAAGTAAGCATGCACGCACGTGTTTCACTGCACAAACTTGTTTCCGCATGAGTTGGGTTCGGTTGGTGAAGGAGAACATCACCTAAGATCCAATGAATAAGTAAAGCCGGACAAAATATTATAATGAGACTCGAATTTTTCTTAAGACTTGTCATGATCATACCTGGAAGTCATAACGTCCCACACATTTCATTGGGAAGGCGGTTAACCGCCTCCCTACAGAGTAACGTAATTGTATCGGAGCCAATGCATGATAGAATCATAGATTTAGTGGAAAAGACAAATTCGGAATGTATTTGTTGTCTTACCATTTATAAAATATTTAAAATTACATTGCTTGCTATATAAGATTGATATTTATTTGTTAATTATCATAATATATAACAGACCTCATTTAAAAATTAAAAATTAAAATTCATGATTATTTACCAACAATAATTGACCATGAATTTTCACTTAATTCATCACTAATTTTTTTATTAAAAAATATGTAAAATTATTCAATAAATTATAATATATATATATATTGAATTATTTTTTTAATATTAAAATTTTTAAAAGATTATAATATTATTATTTTTTAATATTATTTACCAACAATTATAATAATATTTACCCATAATTATTTTTTTTAGAATTATAATATAAAATTGAACAATAAAAATCTCAATACATTATGAGGTGCTCCTCCGAACACAGCACCGGCCACAAAGAACAAACTTCAAAAGTCAGGTACAATCCATCTCCACGTGTCAAAATCCCAGTGGTGGGTTAGTGAACCCCACAAATTTCTGACCGCACATTTTCTCCAGATGACCGAATATTACGAATTTGATTCCGTCCGTTCCCATCTTCCTTCTCGCCGTTAACAAAATTATGAATTTCTTAAAAAAAATTAATAATATTTTCCCACGTGTCTGCTTTTGTTGCTGACGTGGTCTCTCTCAGTCTCCCACGTAGCCAATCCCTCTCTTACACGTCACTCTTTAAATTTTTTTTTTTTAGCCTCAATTAATAAAATTCTCTCTTCATTTTCAACCATACTTTATTTTAATTCTAAGTTTGAAGTTTCGTTAATATCTTTAAATATTTTTAAATTTTAAAAAAATATTCTAATTATTTTAAAATTTTAATTAATACCTTCAAAAATAATTTTGTTCGTACTCTTTAAGGATTTTTTTAAAAAACATTATTAAACTTTCAAAACTTTTATTAATATCTTAAAATAGGTTTTAAAATTTTTTTAAAATTTTTTAAATTAATACTCTTAAAAAATTTATCATATTTTTTCTCTCTATTATTGAATATTCCTTTGATTTCTTCCTCATTGGTAAGTCTTTAAAATATATCTAATTTATATATATATATATATTTAAAATTTTGAAAGAGATTGAGAGGATATTTATAAAAAAAAAATAGAGAAATAAAATAAATAAATAAATTAGGAGAGAGAAAATAGTTATTTTTTTTAATTATTGTTATGAAAATTTAATATCATTATTGGAAACTTTAAAAAATTTATGGATATATTTAAAATAAAAAAAATAAAAAAATAATAGAAAGCGTAGGAGCGTTGATTTTAACCTCTTCTGTTTCGTCCTTAAAAATCCCTCCGTTCTGCCATTTCCGCCTCCTCTCCGCCGCCGCATCTTTTCCATTCCCCTTTCTTCTTCCTCCGAATATTCCCAATTCGGATCCCCAATTTTTGTTCCCAATTTTCTTTAAATCTCTCCCTGTTCTTCACTCTGTTCTAACCAGTTCTTAGCTTTGGAGGCTATGGAGGTTCCTGTAATTAACAGGTTAGGTGGCCTCGATTCCGACATGGCTTCCTTGCACAATCCCACACTCCTTCCCCAGATTTTCGCCTCCCGTTCTGGGTTTCAAACGATTTCACAATCCCTTCATCTCTGGCAATGGAGCGCCGTCATTATCGCCCTTCTTGCTACTTTCAGCGGCGTAATCAACCGGATTAAGCTTCTCCTCGTCGTTTTCCGGCGACAGAAACGTCTTCTTCAGGAAATTGTCGACGATTCCGACTCTGACGGCGATTTCTCTCTCGACGATTCTGCGAGCTCTGTTTCGTCGTGGTCGGAATTTGAGGAAGACGACGCCGACGAGACAGAGTCTTTGTCTTCCCGGAGTTGGGATTTGAGTGATCGGGATTTCCTCGTCAGGGGTTCCGATTATTTCTTAAACGATTCCGAAACGAAACGGACTTTGAGATTCCGTCACCGGTCAAGCTTCGACACCCAAGACGACGGCAACAACAACAACCAGTTCTCGTGGGCGGAACTCACCGGAGGTAAAAGCGTCGTGAAGTTATGGGATAATCTCAGCTTCCAATTCAACCACCGTCCTTCCGACGAGGGTATTTCCGGTAATTCATCCATTAACCTCTGGGACACGCGCGTTGGTTCGCAAATGCCGGCGTTAATCGCCGACTGGAAGTCGATGACCGGAAAAGTCTCCGGGGTTAAATTTACCGGAGATCGGAAGGTTTATATAAGTAACGAAGAGGCGAGGAGGATAACGGTCGGTGACGTGAGAAACGTTAAGTCACCGGTGGAGAATTTAACGGCGGCGGATGCGGAGACTTGGTTCGACGCCGACACGGTGATGAGTTGAAAAGGAATCCGAGTCAGAGGGTGAGTTCGTGTGACTCGGACGGTGACTCGGGTTAGCTAAATGCCAGCTGTGCTGGATTCTATGTGAGTCAGCAACACATTTTTAAAATGGGAGGACAAGATTGTAAATAAAATATTGTAATATTTTATTTTTATTAAAAGCAAAAAAAAAAAAATTAAATATGTTTGTTGTCCGACATGTCGACCTGGATATTGTTGGTTGGAATAAAATTAAGTGGAATCTAAAGTGGTTGGTATGAAGCACATGATTTGTCTAATTATGGTGATTAGCATTAATTATGTAATTTAATTATATAATAAAATAAATACACCCGAATGAATTAGATAAGATTTTGTGTATTTTTGTCTGATCCCACGTTAGTGGGAGAGAGAGGAACGAAATATTTCTGATAAGAGTGTGGAGAACTCTCTCAACAGATGCGAACAAAATATTTGTGGAAACCTCTCTCTAACAGAGACGCGAACGAAATATTTCTAATACGAGTGTGAAAATCTCTTCCTAACAGACACGTTTTTAAATCATGAGGCTGACGCCGATACGTAACGGACTAAAGCAGACAATATCTACTGGGTTGGAAAGGAGCTATGTGCCACGATGACCCTTAATCAGGTGGATTGTAGGATCTCTCACATGGGTTGGAAAGGAGAAAACACGTGAGGCTGATGGCGATACGTAACGGATTAAATTAGTGGATTATGTATAATAATTATAAATCTAATAAAATATAAACATATTGTGGTTAATAATTAATAGGACTAATTGAGTCAACAAATACTATAAATGAACTTAAATTAAAAATAAATAAATAAAAGAGGAAATTTATTTGTGATATTCAAATAAATTTGTTGGTCAAATTATGACATTAATTATAATGAACAATTATTAAATTGACCAGAGCTGTTACATTATTTGACAATTATGGGCCTCCATTAATAGGCCCATTAATGGGATAATAACTACTTGGGCTTCCATTCAGCAGGCCCAAAATGATTGGGCCTGTATCTTGATAAACCCACGGAGTAAAATTTTATTTTATTTTATTTTATTTTAGTTTATGTACTTTTAAGTATTTAAATTAATTCATAAATATTAATAAAACGTATGCATGACGTAAGCTGAGCAAAGCAGACAGCGTCATGTCGGCGCCGAACGCCGACATTCAATCACTTTTGTGGAAGCTTTGATCGTGGAAATTAGATATATCTAGAAGGTTTTTTAATTATTTATTTTCGAAAAAATAAAATATTGGACCATGAATTTAAAGAAAGTCAAATAAATGCTAAATCCAAACCAATGTTTTGGCTATGGGTTTTTCATTTTGACCCAAACTTTAGCTGGGTCGGAGGTCGACGAATGTGGTCCACTTGAAAAACATAAATTGTCATCTCGACGTGATATGTGAATTGTTCAATAGTACTTCAACGATTGTGTGTTCTATAGAGTTGGTGCAGTTTTCACGCGTCTAGTTCTACAATGACATGCTCTTTTATGCCTCTTTTATTACTCTGTTCAGTCAGAAGTTGATCCAAAGTGTTAGATGATGAAAGTCTCGCTAATTTAGAGAATATAAACATAAAATACTCTCTCTATTGGTATAAGACCTTTTGGGGAAGCTCGAAGGAAAGCCATGAGTGCTTATGCTCAAAGTGAACAATATCATACTATTGTGAAGAGTCATGTTTGTCTAACATGGTATCAGAGCCGTGTCATGTTTGTCTAACATGGTATCAGAGTCGTGCCCTAAACTTAGTCATGCCAATAGATTGGTAAATCCTCAAATATCGAACAAAGGACTTCAAAAGAAAAGGAGGAGAGCTTATGCTCTAAGTAGACAATATCATACTATTGTGGAGAGTCGTGTTTGTCTAACACAAAAAACGAGAGTAGACTACCTTAAGTCTATTGTTCTTCTCTAGCCTAATGGTAGAGCGGTCGACTTTTCTAACTAGCGTTCATTGTTGAATCGTGGAACAATCAATCAAACTCTAACCGTAGTTTTAAATCAAATTTAAATATCTTAATTGATAAACTATGTTTTATATATCCATTTCAAAATTTATTTTACAATTTCTTTCTTATTTTTAAATTTTAAATTATTATATATTACTCCTCAAAATATCAAAATCTCTATATTTTTTTCAAGTTTCTTAAGTTATTTTATTCTCATCTCTAAATAATACTAAAAAAAAAAAAAAAAAAAAAAAAGAAAATTACGATTCTAACCCTTTTATCATTAACAAACATATAATAATCATGATAATCACCAAAATAATTAAATTTTTTAAGAACTAGTGGTGTTAAATAATATTTCAAAAAAAACGAAATTAAATTTTATTTAATCATAGAGGAAGTTTAAATTATAATATAATTTACAAACGTTGACTTTAAACTTTATCCCTAAAAACACAATAAATTAATCATAATGACTCAGCCCATCTCCATCAAATAGCCAATAAATTTATATTTAAAAAAAAAAAAAAACCCAACAAATTCTTCAAAATAATAAGCTGTACACAATTGACCAAAAAAAAAAACCCCATATGGCCCAAAGAATGAATTGAATTCTCATAAACATTTCACAAATTAATGAACATTAAATTAAAATTCCGGCAGCCCTTTGAGAAACTCCATGAAAGAAGGGGACAAGGAATTAACCAAAGAACGAGGAGTGAAGAAGGGACAATTACTGTCCTCCTCCGTCACAACCGAGGAGGAATCATTGTTGTCGGACGGCGCTTTGTCGGCGTTGGGGGGAGAGCAGCCGGTGAGGCGTTGGACGAGCGCCATGAAGTCCTTGGGCTGCGTGTGGATGATCTTGGGGGAATGGGTGTAGATAATGACCGGGCGGCGGAGCTGCGGCGGGGGAGAGGGCTTTCGGATGGTACGAGAATGTTTGTGGAGGAGGAGGGGCGGTGGGCGAGGGCCGTGGATGTGGCGGGGCTTGGGTGGGCTCATGGCGGAATGGGGCGGAGGGGATTTTGATTGTGGAGAAGTGAAGCAATTAAAGGGGCAAAAAGTGGTTAAGTTGTTGGAGAGAGATGGGGGGATTTATATAGGGAAATTAGGCTGTGAAATGAGCTGAAAGTTTGATGCTTTTAAGGTTGGGATAATGTTGAAGAAAGCTGTGATTTCTGACCGTTGACATGCATGTATGATTATGGTATTATTGTGTTTTTTTTAAGGTCTAATTGTTGTGTGTGTGTGTGTTTTTTTTTTTTTTTTTTTTTAATTTCAAATTGGTGGATTGTTTTTTGAGTTGGGATTCTTATGTCACATGTGAAACCTTTGTGTGTTTGATTTAATTTTAAGGTATTCTAATGGTGGGTTTGACAATTGTTTGTGTAATTCATTACTTTTTCTATGGTAATAATAATTGTTTTTTGTTTTCGATGAATACGCTTTCGGGTTACTTAGGGTTTGGGATTGATGTCTATTTAATTTATTGAACTTTCACGATCGACACTTTTTGTAAGGGGGGAGCGGTCAGGTCTGCCCTCATTCGAATTACGTTAGGAGGTCTACTGTTTTGGCTTGTTACGTATCGTTATCAGCCTCATAATTTTAAAACGTGTCTACTAGAGAGAGGTTTCCACGTTCTTATAATGAATGTTTCGTTCTCCTCTCCGACGCATGTGGGATCTCACAAGGTCTTTCTCTTTTGTTAGATTTCAAGAGATACTACGAGTCCTTCGCCCCAGAAAAAAGGGTTGGCTTGTCAAAAGTTCGGTTCCTCTATGAATAAAGTTAAAATAACAACAAGGGTTTGTAGAACGAAGGGAGTGTACAACAGGGGTGTAACCCCACTTTTTGGCTTGTAACGAGGGAGGTCTCGAATGGGGTTCTTCACGAAGTTTGAAAGAAATGAATAAAAAAGAGTTTCTCTATGGCTTCCTCGTTTTGAGATATTATGGCTTTGGGGTCGACCCAGATAACAAATAAGAAATCCTTAATGAAAAACTATTAAAAATACTCAATAAGTGACCACACTGTTGAGATCGAAAAATACAGCTACATGAAATATGTTTCATGACCGGTGAAACCTACTTCTTATGGTGGTTCTTTGGACTCTATTTTTATTTTCATGTAGGGTTGAATGCACAGTACTTCTCTACGTATAATTCGTGCATGTGCCCATAAATGTACTAGGTGAGCTCCTTAACGTACCCTTAGGTCTAACTATGGGGATAGCTCATGCTCACGCTATTGAAAACTGTAGTGTCCGCATCTATACATAAGATAGTAGATAAGTAATCCATGTTCGTGTGACATACAACATATATGAGGTCCTACATTAAGAATTATGGAAGAATGAAATGGTACACATAATACTTTCGTGATATCATACCTTCCGTAACTATATACAATAGTCAAGTTGAGACATTGGAACCAACCCTATTTTATATATATATATATATATATATATATATATATATATACTTTATTTTAATTAAAAAGTTTATCATTTCCCATATAGTTATTTAGTATTTTTTGTCGTACTAAGAAGGTTGTTAAATGACATTAAAACACATTTTATTTTTGAAATTTGACTTTGAATTCAATTCTTACCAAAAAATAAAAATTAAAAAAAAATTGAAAACCATCCATTTTAAAAAAATGAAAATAATTATCAAATAGGTCACGTATGTAAACACCCTGGTTCGTGGAACCACCATTGTAAGAGTGTTTAAATGACTCGAGAATTTGATCAACCTAAACTACCCAACCTTCTGAGTTAAGTTAAATTTTTTCGATTTCGTTCGCCGATTAACGTTTTTTTGTTGGGTCAACCTACCAACCCGAATAAAGGTTACCATCCAATCCTACTCTACCATATTTTTAAGATTATTATAAAATTAAGAATATTTGACGTTTGTAACGGATGTCAGTGATATATTATGACTTGTGAAGGTTTAAATATTTGACGTTTGTATGATTTTGTAAGTTAATTTTAAAAAAAGAACAGTCCGACAACCCATCCAACCTAAATCGAAAATAAAGTGTCGGGTTAGGTTGGGTTGAGTTATGAGCTCTATTCGAGTCATTCGGGACACCAATCCAGCTAACCTAACCTAACTCGTGCATACCTCTAGTCCATTTGCGGTTTAATAAATATATTACGAAACTTTAAATTAAAATAAACAAAATTACCCACCAAAGTTATCGCCTTCAACGTAAGAATTTTCAAACTTAATATTATAAATCCAAGTAGCCCCAAATGACAAGAACAAAAGGACAGAAGAACAAGACAGTAAGACATGAACGTGGGGTTACCATTTGAAACATCGGAGAACCAGTTCTAGAGACTCCCCTTGACAGACGACGGCGGAGGCGGCGGAAAGTCAAATTAAAATTATCCATTACCCATTATCCATTATTATTAATTATTTATTATACAAAATTTCAAGTGGGGTTTGCATAAAATAAAAACATTAACACTGTACTTTATTGACCATATTTAGCTTCACAACATTATAGTATATGCTCGGAAATTTCATAATATAATGTTTTTATAATATGATCGCATTCCTTAATACATTATTATTTAAACATTTTTGAAATATTAAAAACACCCAAATCTAAGCCTCGCTCGAACATTCATATAATTTAATAAAACAACGGTTTGATTATTCAACGTTATATTGAATTTTAATTTTTTTTTTTTTAATTTTTGATACGCAGTGCGTTTTAGAAGAAATTTGGTCGATAAATTCTTTTATTTTCCATTTTTGGTAGGACGCCATATTTTTTCCGTTGATTAATTATAATATATAGTATTATTAATTGTTTGCAGCCATGCAAAATAATATTCATTTAATTTAAACTATTTTTTTATTATTTATATTTAGGGTTCTTAAATTGAGTGGCAGCTTCATTCGAGGAAAAGTCCAAAATTGGATGGACTTGCATGCAAATAAATAATTGTTTGGGGTCACTTTTCAAATAAATAAATGTTGGTCAAACACGAATTTGGTTGACTTTTATATAAAGACAAAATAAATGAAATTCTTTGACTTTATATAAAACTTGATTATTTTCTAACACGTGACATCATCTATTGAAACTTGAGTTTATTTAGGAGTAATTTTAAAATAAATAATTTTTTTTATAAATAAAATTAGGATTGAGATACAAAATTGACGTTATTATTATTATTTTTTAGAGAATTTAAATATTTACGATTTAACCTAATATTCAACTTTGGTTAATGTGAACGTATTTAGGAAGTCGTAATAAATAAAAATAATCCGTATTAATAAATAAATTTATTACGTGGTTGAAAATTGAAATTTCAAATATTTATTTACGGCATTCCATTTTTTTAATTATTTAATTTCGTAATAGACCACCCATTGTTTTTTTTTTTAAGAAATATTTGACTTAAATTTTATAATATTTTTTTGTTACTAAAATATGGGTCAAATGTAAATTCATATTTTCTATTAAAAAAAAAATCTTTGAGACAGAGAATAAAAATCAAAAGTAAATTGTCAATTATAAATAAGAAATACATCTCTATTGGTACGAGGCCTCTTAGGAAAACCAAAAGTAAAGTCACGAGAGTTTATGCTCAAAGTGGATAATATCATACTATTGTGAAGGTTCGTGGTTCTAACATAGTATTAGAGTCATGTCTTAACTTAGTCATGTCAATTGAATCCTCAAATATCAAACAAAGAAATTAAGACCCTCAAAGATGTAGTCGAAAGTGACTCAAGTGTCGAACAAAGGGTGTAGTTTATTCAAGGGATCCAAAGAAAGGAGTCGAGTCTCAATTAAAGAGAGGTTGTTTGACGGCTCCATAGTCCTACGGAAGGTTAGCCTCAAAGGTGTAGTCAAAAGTGACTCAAGTCTCGAACAAGTAGTGTATTTTGTTCGAGGGCTCTAGAAAAATAAGTTAAGCCTCAACTAAGGGGAGACTCTGTTGAGTCAGTTTTAGATTGTTTCGACATATTCTCTAGGTTTAGAACATGTCAATTTCTGTTAGCTATTTTCTTGTTATTAGTGGAGTTGAGTCATGTTTTGTATTTCTGTTTTTCTGCAATTTTGTGTATTTCCCGTAAAAAGGCATGGGAAGCTACAAATAAAGACAATAATTCTGGTGCATTTGCCAAGTTTCTGAAACTTACTCTTCAAGAGTTCCATAGACCTCAAATGATGCTCTATATGTACTTTGTTAGCTAATCAAGGGAATGATCATATTAGGCTAGCTTCGAAGGTGTCGTCATAAGTGACTCAAGTGTCGAATATAGGGTATTTTTTGTTCGAGGGCTCCAGAGGAAGGAGTCAAACCTCAATTAAGAGGAGGTTGTTCGAGGGCTTTATAGACCTTAGGAGAGACTCTATCGTATAGTTTGTTCGACGGGAGGATTGTTATTAGGAGAAAGTCCCACATCGACTAATTGAGAGAATGATTATGGATTTATAAGTAAAATCCACGGACCAGTTACCCATTTGGTATATGGTCCACAAGAACTGGGGCCAAGTACACAAGCTCAAAAAGAAAATGGCCCAACCCACTTACAATTCAGGCAATAAAAAAGTAAAGAACTGGAAAAGAAACAAACACCAAGTAGACAATAAACAAGGGATAGCTAACCCAATTTCGTACACAACAGGCAAAGTGCAGAAACCAATACAGCAGCAGCAGCAGCAGCACACACCCCGCCGGCTGCCGGCCACTGGCATAGAAACACACAATAAAATAATGAAAACCCCCAGAAAAAGAGTGTGCAAGTTCTTATTTAATAGTATGATGCGCATGCAGAGAGGAAGCAAGGCGCACGCACGCACGCACGCACGCACGCACGCGCACTGAGCAGTTGAGTTGCTGCGCGCATCCCTTAAGGTTCACTCAACTTTTTTGGCTGAATTTTAAATGGCGCCGAGGAGGAGGAGGCGGAGGAAGAAGAACACATTCGCCGACAGCAGGGTCATGTCCACTTCTGCCGCTTCCTCATTGTTTTTTTTTTTTCCCTTTTTACGAAGACATGCGTATGCACAATCCCAGTTCTTGTTGCCTTTTCATTTCCTGCGCTGCCGCTGCTCTGCTCTGCGCTGCTCTGCTCTGCTGTCTTCTCTGTCACTTGCTTCCTTTCTGTGTTCAACACTTTCAGCTGACTCACTACAAAATCATCATTCCCCATGGCTTCCATCTATAATTCTATATTGCATTACATTCTTTTGACTTCCTTTGTAAAACAATAATAACTACATCGGGATGAGAGCGATTTTGAGGATAGAAGGACAGATAATTAAAAAAAATTTAGAAGAATCGAAAGTTATCGTCACTACTAGAAAGATGTACCTTTTCTTTTCAGTGGCTCAATCGTAAGAACTTCAAAATTAAATGTGTTTTATTTAGAACAATTTTATATTGATTGACATGGTAAGAATTTTTCTAAGAAGTATGCAAGTTAGAATAGAACATGCCGGAAAGACACTTGTTGATTTGATCGGTAGGGATAGTTTTTTTTTTTTTTGGGTTAGATCTCACATTGGATGGGGGAGGGAAACGAAACATTTTCTTATAAAGGTGTGGAAATCTTTTACTCAGAGACGCGTTTTAAAATCTTGAGGGGAAGCCTAGAATGAAAAAGTTGAAGAGGACAATGTCTACTAACGGTGGGCTTGGACTGTTACAAATAGTATCAGAGCTAGACATCGGGACTGTTACAAATGGTATAAGAGCTAGACACCGGGCGGTGTGCCAGCGAGGAAGTTGAATTTTCGAGGGGAGTGAATTGTGAGATCCCACATCGATTGAAGAGAGAAACGAAACATTTCTAAGGGTGTGAAAACTTTTTACTAACGTACTCGTTTCAAAATCTTAAAGGGAAACCTAGAAGGGAAAGCCTAAAAAAGACAATATCTACTAGCGGTGGGTTTGAACGGTTACAAATGGTATCAGAGCCAGACATCGAGTAGTGTGCCAACGAGGCCGCTGGGAAACGAAACATTTCTTATAAAGGTGTGGAAACTTCTCCCAAACAGACCCGTTTTAAAATCGTGAACGAAAGCCCATAAGGGAAAACCCTATGTGCGATCGAACAGTTACATCTTTAAGAAGTGAGAAGTAAATAACGTGACCGTGTATCGCAGGAAATATTAGAGTCATTAGATGTCAAATCTAAATTATGGGTATGGAGCGTTACATCTTTACTCACTTGAATCTCTCGTTTATGGATCAATATCTATCGATTACAAGATAACAGATTTGAAGCGTTAACTTCTTGGTCAATATACATAACTTAACTAGTTGAGTCATACTTAATTAAGCGGTCAGCTTTTTATGCATGTATTTGTTTATTACTCGCTTAACTCGACGGCTAGGACACATGCTACAAACTAAGCCAATCTCCCCAACTATACATGAACTCAATCATGCACTCGAAACCTATCTTTCAAGTCACACTTAGTATTAATCATAATCATGGAGCCACACATTTAAATACATGAATTGTATTAGAAACATTATAATATAGGCTTCTAAGCCCTAGGCCACTCAAACTAGGGTTTATAAAAACTATGGGCTAACCAACATACTCTCACTTTGTTTTCTATTGGGAATTGAAAACATGCGCATGATTCAAACAAACACATTTTCTCATAAGAACAACAAATAATAACAATGCATTTATATGATTAAAACCATGAAATCTAGATATTGGGTTTGTTCAAGAACTTGAATGGAAATGGACAAACTAAGTGGACCGACAAGACAATAATTTTAAGATTATTTCCATGTTGTGTTGTACGATGAATATCTTATGGTGAGCTACGACATTAAATTCTAAGCATATGATAAAATTAACACCCAAATAATTTGTAGATGAAATGTCCATTTCAAAAACATGTTTGTATAAGAAAACTATACAACCTTAAGCTTTGTCTTTAATTTTAGATCAAATGGTTTGGTCCCCATTTGGATGACATTTACCCGACCCAAGAAAAATCTTTCCATTTTCGCTATCTTTTTTTGAAATTTCGTACCTAATTTAGTTGTTTGTTTTAGTTCTACTTCTATACGTAGTCAAATTTTCGGAAATGACAAGATAAGTGTCACCGTCCAAGCTCACCGCTAGTAAATATTGTCTTTTTTCGGGTTTTTTGTTATGGGTTTTCCCTTAAAGTTTTTAAAACATATCTTGATCTTACAAAAGGTATCGAAGATCGTTAAATCAGAATTCGACTCAAAGCTTAAACGGTTTGACAAATTTGATTATCGTGATAACCCATCAACTCAACTTGAGATTAATTGATTTATTTTAGACCAAAATTCTCATAGTTTCAAATTAATTATAGCTTGTCTTACCCATGTGCTTGGTTGATATGATGTTGTTAGTAGAATAGTCTTAGAGATGCTAATCGATATGGAATTCAATGGTGTACTATCATAAGCTTCTCATATCATGACAAATAAAGAGATATCATTTAAATTTAGAGTGAAATTTCTTCCCATAAGCTAAATAGGACCCGAAACAGAATTATATTTTTCGTCTTCGGAGGCAGAGGAACTCAATACTTGCAAATTCTCCACGGAGGCAGGGACGGAGAGGGAGAAGACCTCCTCGACCCCGCCCGAGCCGTTGACATCTCTATTAAAAATCAACATTAGTGGCTAACATTCAGCCGCCAAGGGGGGGTTGAGTATTGACTTTCATAATATTCCATGACAGAATGATAGAATGGAATTAGATCTTCAATTATGCTTATATATTTTTTAAAAAAGATATGAAATTGAAAAAAAAAATAAAAAAAAAGAAATAAATAAAAATAAACAGAATCACATTATTTATGTAATTTACTTGAACATTACAGTAATTCAAGAGAAATTAAAAAAAAAAATGAAACAAATTTTGCTATGTTGAATACTGTATATTTGTTTAATTAAAATCAACAAAAAATGATCCAAAAACCAGAACCGGCGGCGGCGGTGGCGGCGGTGGCGGCGGCGGTGGCGGAGGCTACTCCTCCAAGAAGCGGTTTACAATCCTCAAACTGGGTTCCCAAATCTGGTTCTTCCATATCTCCTCCCGGTTCATCCTGTTCCCCGGTTCAACCGCCGCCCTAAACGCCGCCGTCGCATTCAACACGTTTATATCCCAACCCGCCTGTTTCAGTTTCAAAATCTTCCCAATCTGCCTCTTCGCCAGCACGTGCGTGTTCAATTTGATTTCATTGACGGCGTCATCAAACGCCGATTTATGAATCTTGTTATTCCTCGCCGGTGGGTATTTTTTAAAGTACTTATCAAACTCAGGAACTCCAATTGCTTTTCTAATCCCACTATACGACGCCGTTTCCGCCGTAGTTGGATCATAAAACTCGGCTAATTCCTCAAACATCCCGAGTTGGAGCATTTCATCAACTCGGATTGATAAATACTCTGCCAATATCGGAAACGCCACGTCAAGCCAGAGGAAACAGCACCGGTAACGTAAATCAGAGGAGATTAATCTGGGGATAGTAGCGTTGAATACGTCGTCGTTTGGATTGAAATGGGTCACCAACATTGCGTGGATAAAGGAATTTGACCCACCGACAAGAATCGGGAGTTTGCTTCTAGAAGCGATGTCGGAAACGACATTGTCGGCTCGGATTCTGAAATCGAGTGGAGTGAATTCCCCTTTGTCGGAATCTATGTCGCCGAGAATATGATGTGGGACGTCATGTCGTTCGTGTAATGGAATCTTGTTTGTTGTAATGTCTAAGCCGTTGTAAACTTGCATTTTGTCGGAGTTTATGATTTCGGCTGGGAAATGAGTGCCTAATCGGACGGATAATCCAGATTTGCCGCACCCCGTGGCGCCTAATATCACTAGAATCTTCTCCTTCCCGCCGGTGGTGGTGGCTGCTGCCGCAATGGCGTTCACGAACCGCCGTTCGCGGCGGCGAGGAATCAACGGCGACTTTAGAAACGAGATTCTAGAAGAAAAAGAACAATAAGCAGAAGAAGAAGAAGAAGGCAGTGTCATTTCTCTGTTTTCTCTGTGTTTTTCAAATACAAATTATGAACCGGCGGATACATATACATTTATAAATTTGTATTGTGGCCCACCATTTTTGTAAAAAAAAAATTTAATTTAATATTCCATTTATAAAATAATATTCCAATTTAATTAATTTAATCTTTGTTTTTATTGACTAAAATAGAAATATAAATGTATTTTACTTCTACACCCGTGACTTTTTCGGTATTTACACTCATCTCCCATTTTCTATTATTTTTTTATTTCACGTCCAGAATAATAACACTTGAGATTCAATATCAGTTGGAGATGAGAACGAAACATTTTTTTAAGAGAAATCTGAAAAAAAAAAAAAAAAAAAAAACCTAAAGAGGACAATATCTGCTAGCAATTGCACTGTTATAAATGGTATCAGAGCCAGACATCAGGTAGTGTACTCGCGTTCGTAACATATAATTTAAAAAATAAAATGGACAAAACTATATTTAAATTTACTTATGTTTTTTATTTTTGCATAAATTAATGATTAAGCCTCGTCATCTTGGGAACATCATTCCTTTTCTTTTGCAATTTTTGAAATCATTTCCCCCAAAATAAATAAATAAATAAATAATGAGATTATTTTTTAAAAATGAGCAGTAATTAAAGCCAAAATCAAATTATACGGATATATAAAAAATTATATTTATCCGTCAAACTAAAAAGTATAATATTTAATTCACTTTTAATTATTGCAACCACACTCAATCAAATTCTTTTTAATAATTTTATTTATTTATTTATTTTTGTATTGTTTCAAGAATTTTTGTAAATCGTAAAATAAATTATTTATTTATTTATTATTTTTATAATTATTTCAAGAGTTTCGTTAAACTAAAAATTATTTTTTTTTCGTAATTTTTGTAAATCGTAAAATAAATTACTTATTTAGCTTAATTAATTTTAATTAACATAAATTGCTATTGTAATTATGCATTACATCAATAAAATACTATTTATAATAATTATGTATTATAACCATGTAAAAATAAAATAATTATTATTAACCCTAACAATGATGATACATTAATTTCTTTTTAATATTTATATATATATATATATATATATATATATATATTTTTAAGTTCGGGATGAGCTGATTCAAATCCCATCATTTTCAACTGTTAGTCAAAAGCTTAATGGAAAAAAAAAAAAGAAAAGAGTGCGATTGAGACCTGAAAAGTTAAAATTTTACTTTCGGATTTATAATTTCTTCTTTTTTAAACTTTTTTTATTTACGATACATTCAATTTAGCAGCGTTGGAATATAGTAGGGGTATTTTGGTCATTTTACGTGAAGGAATGAGAAAAATATTTTGTTTGTATTGTATAGGAGAGGAGACAAGGCAATAAGTTTCATGTTAAAAAGAGAAAAAGGAAAGGGGAAAGGAAAGTGTGTTATGGGGATTAGAAAGGAAAAAGAAAAGTAATGATAATTAATAATGGGAAAAGAATAGAGAGAAAAGAGAGTGAATGTCGGAGAGAGTGGAAGAAAATGAAGCATGAATAATGGAAGAATGGAAGCTATGTTTGGGAAGTTGTCTCCATGTGATGCCCACTTGTGGCGGCAACCGTTGTGGCCATGGGGCCTTCCAATGCCATCACCCATAGAACTCGAGTCGTTCTCGTCTTGATCACGCTCGTTATGTATCATCATCAGCATCACGGTTTTAAAATGCGTCTGTTAGAGAGAGGTTTCCATACCCTTTTAAACAATTCTTCGTTCTCCTCTCCAAACGATGTGAAATTTCACAATCACCCCGTTCAGGGTTGAGCATACTCACTGACACTCGTTCTCCTCTCCAATCGATGTGGGATCTCACAATTCACCCTTTTCAGGACTCAACATCCTCGATCCCACAATCACCCCTTTCAGGGCCGAGCATCCTCACTAACACTCGTTCATCTCTCCAATTGATGTGGGATTGCACAATCCACCTCCTTTCAGAACTCAGCATCCTCGCTAACACACCACTTGATGCCTAGCTCTGATACCATTTGTAACGACCTAAACCCACCGTTAGCAGATATTGTCCGTTTTAACCCGTTATGTATTGTCGTCAGCCTCACGATTTTAAAATGCGTATGCTAGGGAGAGGTTTCTACACTTTTATAAAGAATGTTTCGTTCTCCTCTCCAACTGATGTGAGATCTCACATGAGAACTCATCTAACCTAGACAACCCAATGTTTTTTTTTTCCCGGGTTAGGGTTAGGTTGAATTTTTTGAAAATGTCTATTCATAAGTTGACATTTTTTCAGTTGGGTCTCGACCAACCTGGAAATAGAGTTACAATCCAACCCAATTCAACCCTACCCTAGTTTCAAGTTTGTAACCGATGTTAGTGATGCGTTATAACTTCTGAGTTGGGTTGTAAACTTTATTCGGGTTATTTGGATCACCAATTTCGGGGCGGTCCAAAAGACTTCTCCAATCCAATCCGATCCTGTATATCTTTAATTTGGACATAAACGAGGTATAGGAATGAAATAGAAGACGACGTCGGGATTGAGTAGATATGTAGGGTAAAGAAAAAGGGTGTAATAATTGGAGTATACATATTAGAGACCCCACCTCCTTTTGAATGTCTGAATTGAGCCAACCTCAGCAACTAATGCACTTATGTAATGCTTCTATTTAAGGGAACAATCAAAAAGATAGAGCACCACCTTCATTCTTATTACAAAATACACTAACCATAATACCACATCTCCTTGTCCCCCTTCACCTTCCTTTTCTATTTCCTTTACAAATTCTATGACTTACGGGTTGATATTCCGAAACATGTTCAGCTGCAAGAACCTAAAATGAAAGATCGACCGACCCCTTTTGCCTATCAACCGAGCTGCTTTACCGAGGAGGTTCAGGAACGAATTAGGGTTAGGTTAACTGATGGTTCACTACCAGCCAGCTTTGATAATGGAGGCTACGTAGATGTCATTTCAAAACAAAATGATAGATAAATGAACATGCCACAAATCATGTTTGACGTACGTTGTTTGAATATCGTACGTCATTGTTATGAACGGTTGATCCAATGAGCTATTCTATAACCTAATTCAAATGATTTATAAGCTATCAAATAATGGAGCGTATAATGATCGTTTTTTTTTTAAAGCAAAATCTTTATAAGTTTTGTTTTTAGATTTTCTATCGTGTTCATTACGATCATGAATCACATAAGACTCGTCATGTGTTATGTCGTGACTTTTGAAATTCGGTTCACGAATTTAATGCCTTAAACTTTGGAATATCCCGAGAAAAAAAAGAAATAAAGAGCATGAAAATTGAAATTCAACCTTTGACTGTCTCATTGACAATTTTAGCACCTTCTTTTTTTGACAATTTTATTGAACTATAAAGTAATTAAAATTTTAATTTATTTAAAACATTATTAAATATATTAAAATACTTTGAATTTCAAAATGGTCAAAGCTCCAAAGTAAAAGTAAAGAACAATGAAGAAGAAAATAGACCAAACGGGTCGAAATTTTGAAATCCGTCCACCTCATCGTCCACCTCATCATCGATCTTCTTCGTGTTTGAACTAAGACCATATTTAAAAAAGCGTTTTTAAAGTTTGAATTGTGAATATAATGATGAGTTTTAGTTGAAAATATTTTGATTTAATTATTCGTGTTTTCGAAAATATTAATGATTACTGCATACGATAATTCTAGGGTTTTTCAAATGCAACTGTGAATTCGAAAAACTAACAAAATCATCGGGAAAAACCTAAGCTGATGAAACTAACGTCGGAAAAAATTATTGTCACGAACACTTTAAGACAAGTTACGTCCGGAAAAACCTAAGCTGATAAATTGTTGATTATTTATTATAAATTCAAATAAAAGGATGGAAAATTTAAATTATTAGCGTTGAAAAAAGTAACAGGTTATTTTAAACGTTTGTTCCGACAAAAAAAAAATTATTAAAACACGAAATTGTAGAGAACCGACAATGAAGCATAAAAATAGTTTTTAAATAAATAAATAAAAAGATAAAAATTAAATTTCCTCTTTTTAAGGGTAACGAAAAAAAACAATTAGTGTCCTTTTCAGTTACCTAACCGACGGTAACTTGCATTTAGTCTGTGGAGATGTCGGAAAAATAATAAAAAATTAAAAATTAAAAATAAAGGAATTTGTTTTGGTCCCTTATAATTTTAAAAATTAATTAATTAATTTAAAATAAATTAAAATTTTTGCATTAAGATTTTTTTTTTTTTTTTTTTTTTTTTTGTTTGTTGAGAATGACTGAGAATAATAGTCCAAACTGAACTAACTAAGTAAAATATGACCGCTAACAGATATTGTCCACTTTGGACTTTTACTTCTGGGGCTTTCGTTCAAGTTTTAAAACACGTTTATTAGAGAGAGATTTCCACACTCTCATAAGGAATGTTTCGTTCCGCTCTCCAACCGATGTGGGATCTCACAATCCACCCTCCTTGGGGTTAACGTTCTCACTAGCACACCGCTCGGTGTCAGACTCTAATACTATTTCTAACACCCCAAATCCATCACTAACAAATATTGTCCGTTTTGGCTTGTTACATATCATCATCAATCTCACAATTTTAAAACGTATCTACTAGAGAGAGATTTTCACACCCTTATAAGAAATGTTTCGTTCCCCTCTCCAACCGACGTGGGATCTCACAATCCATCCTCCTTGTGGTTAGCGTTCTCACTGGCACAACCCTCAGTGTCAAACTCTATACCATTTATAATACCTCAAACCCACCACTAATAAATATTGTCCACTTTGGTCTGTTACATATCACCGTCAACCTCACAATTTTAAAAACGTATTTATTAGAGAGAGATTTTCACACCTTATAAGAAATATTTCGTTTCTCTCTTCCACTGATATGGGATCTCACAAAATGACGTAAATATCTAATAAAATGGTATATATATATATATATATATATATATTAACCTTAAAAAGGGAAAAATATTATTTTTCTTTTAAAAAAAAAAATCCTCCGCGAAGTATGGAATTAGTAAAAGACGGCATTCCTTTTAGAGAGGAAATTATTTTAAAAATTGGAAAAAATTATAAAGTCAGCTTCCACAATTCAACTCTTACTTTCAGACCAACTTTTTAATTCACGCACAATGATTTTCATTTATTTATTATTATTATTTTGCATGAAAAAAACTGTCGACACTTTTTCCTTTTTCTGCCTTTTTTTTTAAATTTTTAATTAAAAAAAAAAGAAAAAAACATCATTTTAAATATATTTATTTACTCATAACTTATGATAATTAATCATTTCTTCTTTATTACTATTCAATAAATTCTTTAATACTTTGAAAAATAATCCCACAACAAATAATTATTTTTTTAAAAAAATTAAAAATTAAATAACCCAATGGGAATTTTAGAGAGATTAATTATGCATTTTATAATTTTTTTTCCCACCGACCATTTAATCCTACTGATTACTCCACATTTTTCTTTTGACCATTACAGTCGACTTGACTGCTTTTGTCGGAGTTTTTGGAACCGTTGACGAGGAAAAAATTAAAATAAATTTTTATTTTTTATAAAAATATTCATTCAAATTTAAATAATTAAAATATATATATTTTTAAAATGGGATTATGAAAGGGGTTAGATATTAGTCGTTTTTTTTAAGTCAAAATTCAAAAATTCAAAATTCAGTTGATTTGGTAAACCGTACGTATCAACGGCTATGTGAGTCGGTGCTGCCTGCCGACGGAACTCTGGGCCAGCCTCATTACTGAAGCTCTTTGGGCCCAAATTTTTATTTATCCAGGAAGAAGCCCATTAGAGAAAAAAGCCCAAACGTGGTGGCATTAAAGAAGGCCCATTAGGCCCGTGTCGACACATTGGGAACAAACGGAGGGGAACGGGACGACAACTGTTAAGAGTCTGTAAGCACTGGCTTTCATCCATGGCGGCTTTTCTTTCCTTATCTTCAATTTCTTTGACCAGAACGGCCACTGTTCTTCCTCATTCAACCACTTCCTTCAAGGTAGTTCTCGATTACTTTATTGAAAATTGCAGATGTTAGTTCAGTTCAAATTTCAAGTGATTTGATGCTTTTATCATTCACGAAACTCTAATTCTTTACATTTCCAGGGAAATGTGAGGCTATTGAACTCAAATCCGTTTAATATTTGTTCATCTAGACTCAAATTCACGGTCGCAGATGGGAAACGATTGGTTGTTCGCAGCCAGGCTGCTGCGGCTTCCCTGTCTGCTTCGTCCGGTGAGAGTGTGCGGTTCCGTCTCGATAATCTTGGACCGCAGGTAGGTTCGAGGAAGAAGGCGAAGAGGAAGGGGAGAGGTATATCGGCGGGACAGGGAGGTAGCTGTGGGTTTGGAATGAGAGGACAGAAATCAAGGTCTGGACCGGGTGTGAGAAGAGGATTTGAAGGTGGACAAATGCCTCTTTATCGGAGAATCCCTAAACTTCGAGGAATTGCTGGAGGTAATCTCCAACCTTTGTAATTCTTATCATTCTACTGGTTGCTTTATGTGTATGAATTGTAGAGCTCTACGTATCTGGCTGTTAGGCGTCTGCAATGGCTAATTCTGCTATAGGTTGTTGTTTCTTCATTGAGAGACAGTTCAAATTTATTTTAAGCTGTTTAGTGTTTAGAGGTTGTTTTGACAATGTCTGCCTCTTTGTGAGATTCCTTGTCTGTTGGGGAGGAGAACGAAACATTCTTTATAAGAGTGTGGAAGCCTCATCCTAGCACACGCGTTTAAAAACATGAGGGGAAGTCCGAAAGGGAAATCCCAAAGAGGACAATATCTACTAACGGTGGGCTTTGGCTGTTATAAATGATATCAAATCCAGACACCGAGTAGTGTGCCAACGAGGATGTATAGCCCTGAAGGGGGGTGGACACCGAGTGGTGTGCCAGCGAGGACCCTGGGTCCCGAAGGAGGGTGGATTGTGAGATCCTACTTCGATTGGAGAGAGAGGAACGAGTGCCAGCGAGGATGCTGGGCCCTGAAGGAGGTGGATTGTGAGATCCCATATTGTTTGGAGTGGAGAACAAAACATTATTTAGAAGGGTGTGGAAATTTTTCCTAGCAGACGCATTTTAAAAACCTTGAGGGGAAACCCGAAAGGGAAGGCTAAAAAAAGACAATATTTGCTAGCGGTGGGCTTGGAGACCATTTGCTATTAGTTGTTTGGACTTGTTCTACTCGTAATATTGTGTAATTCCTTCGACCTGGAACGAAGAACATTCAGCCCTGTTAGATTTTTAGGAGTGTAGGACTAGTGAGACAAGCTTTCACTCTCCAAGTGGACGTCCTTCTCCCTGTTACACCATAATTATAGTGTTTGGGCTGAGTGATTAGGAAGCTGTAATGGTTTATGATGATGCTTCTTCCAGTATTCTACTAAGTGGGAGAGAGTTTATCTCCAAACTGGATATGAGAGGTTGTTAATTTTATGTGAGATCTCACATCGATTGGAGAGGGGAACAAAGCACTCCTTATAAGGGTGTGGAAACCCCTAGTAGACGCGTTTTAAAACCGTGAGGCTGACGGCGATACATAATGAGCCGAAGCAAACAATATTTGCTAGCGGTGAACTTTAGCTGTTACAGATTGAGAAATAGATAATCAATTAACACGAAAGAATGACGAAATATCTAATAGGATTAAATGCGAATAAAATGTACTTATGAAAGCGTCTAGATGGAATACACCATCCATGGACCCAATAAATGAACTCCCGAACATAATGTCTTGTATAGTATTAGTATACTTGCCTTGTCCTTGTTACTAAGGTCAGAATGTTTAGTTTATCATCACAGGTTGAGAGGTACTTCAATCTAATGTATGAACGTATTTTGTGATTTCCTCGACGTGTTTCTCTTCTCATTTCTTACTCTTTCTTTTCACTAAAAAACGTTCTAAGACGATACGTTGTGTATTACATTTGTCTTTTTCGTGGTTTCGTTTATATCAACTAATGATATTCGAGCTAAACAATTGTTTTTTCTTTCAAGGTATGCATGCTGGGTTACCTAAATATGTGCCGGTGAATTTGAAAGACATTGAAGCGGCAGGATTTCAGGAAGGGGAACAGGTCACCTTGGAAACTTTGAAGGAGAAGGGTCTAATCAACCCTTCGGGAAGAGAAAGGAAACTCCCATTAAAGGTACTAATGTCACGTGTATCTACATTGTGAGGATAGCAAATATCAAAATGGACCTTATGGTGCACTTTCCTAAATTTTTTGCCTAATTCTTCTTTTGTCGATCGACTCAAATAGATAAATCTGGTTATATTTCATCTCCTCGACAAGTTTAGTGTAACAGCCCAAACTCACTGCAAACAAATAGCCAAATATTGTCTTCTTTGGACTTTTCCTTTCGGGCTTCCCTTCAAAGTTTTAAAACGCGTCTACTAAGAAGAGATTTTCGCATCCTTATAAGGAATGATTCGTTTCGCATCCTTATAAGGAATTATTCGTTTCCCTCTCCAACCAATGCGGGACCTCACATTTAGTAATAGGTATGTGCAATCAACATGAATTCAGGACAGCTATTCAAAATCCTAGTGGAAGATTGGATCTGTTATCTCATATTTGCTTTTTTCGTGAAAAAATATACCAATTGAAGTGGACTTCTTGAGTTGGGTCACTATTCAATCTCACTAAGTCATGGTAACTGATTGATAATTGCTGGGCTTTGTATTTCCTTCAGATTTTAGCTGATGGGGAGCTGAGTGTGAAGCTAAATATTAAAGCTCGGGCTTTTTCATCAGCAGCAAAAGAGAAGCTTGAGGCTGCTGGCTGCACCCTTACTGTATTACCTGGACGAAAGAAGTGGGTCAAGCCATCAGTGGCTAAGAACCTCGCTCGAGCAGAAGAATATTTTGCAAAGAAAAGGGCTGCAGCAGCTGCTGCAGAACAAGCTACCGCATGAATGCTTGTGTAAAGTTGCAGTTTGGTGACAAATTCCAGGTTAAATCTCTTCCATTGTAATTTGATTGTATTATTGGTTAACTTCAAGAGCAAATTTTGCTTCTCTGAAAATGTTGATGCCAAAAAATAGTGAAGGAATTTAAAAACATGGTTCAATTCAGAAATAGCGTGTTGAATACTAGTTGACTAGCGAGGGGCAGAGGACATCAAATATGGATGATTCAGTTAGGTCCTAACCATTCCTTTTATTTAAACTAACCACATCCAGATTAGGACATTTCTGATTCAACTGTTGAATTTTCAAAATGGTATTAGAGTGAAAAGGAAATTTATATTGAATTTAGAGCGCCCGTGTTTCGTTTTTAGCACGTGGGTAGGACTTTCAATAGAGCTATGGGGTTTATCCTTTTTTGATACTGGGAATCTGGAACAGGAAAGCAATAGTCTATTAGAATTAGTCAATTTGAAAGTTTTGGTCACTTTCATGATGGTTTGCTTCAATAAATAATGTGTACTGTTGTTTTGGATGCAAGGCATGTGCTTTATTAATCATATATTGCTGGATGACTCATTTGCTGCCATTCAATAATGCTCATTTGCGTCGAGAGAAATTTGAAAGCGACCACAAAACCAAAGGCTGCACCACTCATGGTGGTGCCCTCTTAACAAATTTGGATTTGCTTTCCAGGTCTTTTACTTTCCCTTTCTCTTCTGAAGCTTTATTTTAGTGTAAAAGGCATACCCACGAGCCAAAAATGATGATCTTTCCAAACAAGCTTAATCTATGTTAGGAGAAAAGTAAGTTCAAATTTATCTTCCAAAACCCACAGAAATCCTTCAGTTGTTACACACCATGCTGCCTAAGTTATACCTTATATGGCTGGAAATTCGATTCTTGTGTATTCTCTGTAGGAAATTATTGTCCTGATTCTAGCAAAATTAAATGACAAGTTCTGTAAGGACGGAGAATGAAATGGTGAGTAGGGATAGAAACAGCTCAAGGCTACCATTAGATAAATGTTGTTCTTTTTGTGCTTTCTCTTTTGAGCTTTTGCTCAAAGTTTTAAAACGCGTTTGCTAGGAAGAGGTTTTCATATCTTTGTAAAGAATGTTTTGTTCTCTTCTCCATCCGATGTGGGATCTCACAATCCATCTCCCTTCGAGGCCCAGCGTCTTCGCTGACACTCGTTCCTTTCTTCATTCAATGTGGGATCTCACAATCCACCCTCTTTCGAGACCCAACGTCCTCGTCGACACTCGTTCCTCTTTCCAATCAATGTGGGATCTCACAATCCAACTTCCTTCGAGACCCAACGTCCTCGCTGACACTTGTTCCTCTTTCAAATCGATGTGAGATCTCACAATCCACCCTTCTTCGATTCCCAACGTCCTCGTTAGCCCTCGTTCCTCTTTCCAATCGATGTGGGATCTCACAATCCACCTTCCTTCGAGACCCAACGTCCTTGTTGACACTCGTTCCTCTTTCCAATCAATGTGGGATCTCACAATCCACCCTCCTTCGATTCCCAACGTCCTGGTTAGCTCTCATTCCTCTCTCCAATCGATGTTGGATCTCATAATCCACTTCTCTTTGGGGCTCAACGTCCTCGACGGCACACTGCTTGGTACCCATCACCTTTTAGGGCTCAGTATCCTTGCTGGTGTACCACCCGACGAGATCTCACATCGTCGAAGAGGAAAACGAAACATCTTTTATAAGGGTATGAAAAACTTCTCCCTAGCGTTTTAAAACCTTGATAAAAAGTTCATAAGGAAAAGCTTAAAGACAATAATATCTACTAGCGCTGAGTTTAGGCTGTTACATCCTCCTTAGCTGTTCGGACAACTTTAACCGAATAAACTTAAATACATATATATATATATTTTATTTTTTTGTGAAGGGAAATATTTTATTTTACAGAAGCACTTCCCAGCACGTCTTAAAGAGCAGGGACGTCGGCCACCGTGGGAGCATCGCTGGTTCCCAAAGGTTACCGTAAAATTTGGAAGGGTTTTTGTTTACGTCATTATATTTACTCCAATTTATATTTGACTTTTTTTTAAATTATATTTTGTTTTTGGGCGTCTGAACACTTGACTACTTTGACGTGATAGAATTTATTTATTTCCACATAAATACAATAAATTTTATTAGTCAAACAAGCTTCATTTCCATTATCAAAATTTAAAATAAAATTAGAAAATCCAAATAAACACATTTCCTAATTTTTTAAAAAAATTAACTTTTATTTTTATTAATTTATTAATTTAGCATATAATTTATTTTTCCTTATTTTACAAAAAAATAATATGTAATTAATATTCTGAAGCATAAAAAAAGGACGAAACATGTGATCACTTCATTGAAAAGACCAAAGTTCGCCAACTAACCACATGATCTAAGACACGTGTCGAAATCACGTAGCTTGTATGGTAATTAAGTATAACCGTCCATTTAATTCATCAAAGGGTGGGGCCTACATTGAGATATTTACACAGAATTAATTTAAAATAAAATGTTATAAAAGTTAAGGCGCTGAAACCGGTGATATTTGTGTCGGCCTCGACCGGCACCGCCAATTTTACAATTACTTAATAAATACGAAATTTGAAAATTATTTTAAAAAAAAAATTAACAAAAATTTAAATTTAAAAACCCCAAATACCGAAGCCCAAACCTCCGACCCCAGCGAGTTGGGAACGGTCTTCGTCTTCTTCTTCTTCTTCTTCATCTGCCTTCTCTCTCTACTTTCTCTCTCCTCTGTTCTTAACTTTTTTGTTCTGCTTTTCTGATTGCTCTGTACACTGCGGCGCTGTTCTTTTTTTTGCTCTTTTCCTTTTGTATTTGTTTCCCCGTTTACATCCGCCGGCCCGCCGCTGTCCTGGCTTTTCCTTCTTTCATTCTGTATATAATACTGCTCTCAACTTTTTGAAGGTTGGATACTCAACTGCTGCCACTTGATTTTCAGGTTTTGTTCTTTTTCGCTCCCTCTTTTATTTGATTTTTCTTTTGTTGTGGTGGAATTTGAATCTGTTTGTGAGATATGGAAATTCTAGGCTTCTTTGGCGTGGATCTGGTGTTTTGGTTTCGGAGTTCTTTTGGAATTGTTTAGGTCTAGAGATGGTTAATTTTACTCTGGATGAATGGATTAGGGTTTTTAGGGAAGGAAGTTGTGTTTTAGGGTTTGAGGATTAGAGGACTTATTGAATCGTTTATGATTTTAGTATTTTATGAAAATAATTTTGAATTCGTGCAGGTTTTGATTATTAATTTTTTTCGATCTATTAAGGGGCTTTGGATAACATATGTGCGTGTTTGTCTTAATTTTTTAATTGTTATGATAGTGATGTAAAGGATCATGCCATGTAATGAACTAATTTTTTTTTTGTCCGTTCTTTTTAGCTTGAATATTTTAATTATTCGCGAAATTTCCGAACAATTTCCGATTTGCGGGGGGGACAAAATCAAACTTTGAATTTTCTTCCGATTTCATCGTTTGTTTGGTGCCATTTGTCGCCAGGATGCTTTGTTTCTTGTATTACATATGTTTTCGGTTGCTTTCTCATCTCTCCAGCTTTATTTGTCCCTTGGAATAACCGAAGGCGAGTATGAATCACTGCGGCATTCTGTCGAACACCTTCTCGGGTCACGACGAGGAGATGAGGACCTCTGTTCCGCGTCCCGTTTCAGACGTTAGAGATCATATTGTTTGCCCTAAACCACGGCGTCTTAGTAATCTACAGGTCGCCGTCAACGGCCACGCCGATAGCTTTTTCCGGTGGAATGTTTGGTTAGTTTTCTGATTCTTATCGTGATTTTACAAAAGAAGAACCCTTGGAAATGCCTCCCTTTTGCTAATTCTTTCTTGAACTGAATTTCAGTCACCAAGTTGAGCAAATTGACATGGCAGCCGGACCGGATCTGCTTGACTTCCTGCTGAAAAAGGTATGCTATGCTCTTATCTCTTTTCATTTTTCGTTTCTTCAGATCATAAGAGATGAATATCGGAATTTAGAGGAGGCCCTGGTAGCTTAAGTTGTTGAATTTTATAGGATTGTCGCAGCGTGGATCAATCGTTTACGCAGTTGGCTTCGACGCCCCCTTTTTTACGTGGGTCTCCGCCGAGCAGAGTAGCCAACCCATTGATTCAGGACGACCGTTTCGGGGATGAAAATTTCATCCCCTTTTCACCGATCGCTTCACCGTCAGGTCAGTTGTCGCCCCCTACAGCAACCTCCAGGAAGGGAGGCGGCCGTGTAAGGGCGAGTTTTGGGAACAAACCAACGGTGAGGATTGAGGGTTTCGATTGCCTGGACAGGGATAGGCAAAATTGCAGCATCCCTGCCTTCGCTTAGAAAACCCATCTCAATTTCAAATCCATAGAATACAAAGATCTCCAAAAACAATTTGCCCTTCTTTTGTGAATACTTTTGAAGTGTTCTTTGAAAATGTAAATGAAAATCAATTCCCATGTATACAAAAGCTATGTATTTTTAAGCTTTTTTTCTTTTTTTTTTTTTCTTTCTTTTTTCGAGTCGATCAAGAACAAGCAACGATGCGTGGATGGTCAACCTCTTGTATTATATTTTTGTACTTAGAAGTCATAAGGTTGAGGAAATTTTCGTTGTTGTTCGCTGGTTTTGGGATGATTTGTGAGAGAGAGTGAGAGGCAATTTGTAGATATTGCAGAAGAACTTGAAATGGAGTCTGTAGAAGTGATGAACATGTTGATATATTGTAGAACATTTCTTATTCTTAATCTCTGTTCATCATCTTTCTTTCTGAATCTCTGTTCATCTCTGTTCATCTTTCTTTCTGGGTTTTTTGAATTTTGTTTTGAAAGTATGCTTAAGCATAACGCTAGCTACCGATATGGATCCATAAGATTGCTTTTTCAGGGCATCTTCTTCAGGGAATCGCCGACCTCTCCGGCTTTTGTTAAAGCCACTTTGTTGGTCGAATAAGTACCTCTCTCTCTCTCTCCCTCTCTAGTTGAGGATTAGCTAACAACATCCTACCATTGTGGAGAGTAGGTGGACGGACAATATCGTACTATTGTGGTGGAGAGTCGTAGTCTTGTCTCAAAAGTGTAGTCAAAAGTGACTCGCATGTCGAACAAAAGATGTACTTTGTTCGAGAACTTCAGAAGAATCGAGCCACGATTAAGGAAAGGTTGTTCGGGCGCTTAAGGTTGTTGGGAGTGTGTTTATGTTGGTTAATTGAGGGATTCCTAACCTCTCTTTTTCTCTCTCTCTTCAAAGCAGCTTTGTTGCAGAGCTTGTCTCTTTAATGGAGTATTGATTTCTGAATTCTGACACAATTTTGTCGATGGGATCAAAGATTCTTTCCTTCCTGCTATAACTTCGACCGTTAACCCAAGCTTCGTTCTATTTGGGCTTACTGACATGCTGCAAAACCTAAGCCCAATTGTGTGGATGGGTTTGGACCCATGTCACAATAATGGGCCGTAAATGGACTTGGACCCATGTAACAATAATGGGCCGGACATGAGCTTGAACCCATATCACAATAATGGGCCGTAAATGGGCTTGGACCCATGCCACAATAATGGGTCGGAAATGGGCTTGGACCCATGTCACAATCATAGGCCGGAAATGGGCTTGGACTCATGTCACAATAATGGGCCTGAAATGGGCTTGGTCGTTGTGCCGTACAATTCGGAAAGGGTCGGATTGATTGTTGGATTGAAACAGTGGTTCACATGTTCATGTCATTTTCCTCCACTTGTATAATAATTTTTCGAAAACGAAATCAAAATTCATCCTAATCACATATTTATATTCAATATTTAAAAAAAAAAAATTAATGTAAGAAAATTACCAATATAACCTATTCAATCTAGTTTTGAAGTAAAATTTAACCTAAATGATGAAACAAGAGGGTCTAAAAACCTATAAGAGTTCGTCTTCACCGAGTCCAACTTGACCTGAACCAGTTGAGTCGTTTGAGTCCGTGTGGCCGTGCCCTCGCATGTCTACAACCCAATAATTCACAGTAGAAGCCCAATTCACCAACGAGCTAATCCTATTAGAAAAAACGAGAGGAAACCCTAAACCCTCTTCACATAAAGGCTGCTTCTATAGATAAGGCGGAGTGTCCAGGGCTTCAGCGCTACTACAGCGCTTCGCTAACGCTCGGTTAAGTCTTGAACCTTTGCGCTGACCGTTCGCTTTCTCAGTAGCAAAAGCTCTTCTCTTTACCCCTTACGATGTAAGCCTTAAGCAAGAGACTTGTTGTTTTATTGCTCCTGCTTTCTCATATTTGCGCTCGTCAAGCCAACTTAGCTTTTTGATAGTTGAAACTGCAGTTGAAGCGGACATTTCGAAATGACAGCATCGAAGATATATATAGATATAGATATATATACACGATTATGCTTACTAAAAGATTGACTTAGGCCAGCGCGAAAGAAAAGGCGGGCACTCTCGTGTTTCAACCTTACTATACTATTAATAGTTGTGGGGCACTGTATACTAAAAGCTTCTACGATAAGCAAGTGAATAGGGGCGGTGCGTGGCGAACGAAACGGTTCATCAAGCCATTTCTCACCTCAACCCCCTAAATAGGAAGTGGGGTACTTTACAAATAGGAGGTAATTTATTCGCACGTGACTGTAATAGTCCTCTCGATACCTTATGTGAGCTTTGTTACTAGTGGGCGATTTCTACGGATAAAGGGTCGTGCTTCCTTCAAGACAGGGGCACTTGAAAAGTAGAAATTGATATTTTTCGTTAATTTCTTTTCTTTTTCATACAAATAAAACTTCAACATTATTAAAAAGTTAAATTTGTTTGCATCATTTTGATAATCGTTAGGTTCTATCTTTTGTACCCTTCAATCAAAACATTAATTTACTCGAAAATATATACGTTCTTATTATAAACGACAATCAATCTCTCCATCATATCTAAAAAAATTACTTAATTTTCATCGCGATTTCGATAGAATTCCATAGAATTTGGCGATGCATAAAGATAGAAAGATTGATACTGAGTTCTTAACAACAAATCAAAGCATCATTTATTCCGAATCGAGTTGGAAAGTCGGGGAAATAAACATAGCTTGATGATGAACACAACAAAATGTAAAGAGAAAATTAAGGTTTAAAAAGGAAATAAATTTGTTGAAACCCAAGTGAAGGCGGCGATGGGCGGGAATGAAGAAACTTAGTAGGATGCAGGCTTGTAGACAATGAAACTGATGCACTGCACTTGGCGGACATTGTCAAACCCAATGACCCTGATGAATGCGTTGGGGTACTCCTTCTTGGCCTCCTCGATCTCAGCCGCCACCTGAGCTGGGTCTGTGCACCCGAACATGGGCAGCTTCCACATGGTCCAGTACCGTCCGTCGTAGTATCCCGGCGACCTGTGGTTCTCACGGTACACAAATCCCTTCTGCAAAATTATCCAAACCCAGTTCAGATATGATCGTGAGTTTATAAGCAAGTAATACATCTCAATTCTTGTTAGCCAAAAACCAAGCCACCAATGTCATGTCTGGTATCAGAATTATGCTTTTAATTTAACCATGTTAATAGAATCATCAAATGTCGAACAAATGGTGTAAAGGGTCGTGAGAAAGTAGTCTAGCCTCAATTAAGAGGAGGCTGTTCGAGAGCTTAATAGGCCTCAGAAGAGGCTTTATGGTATACTTTGTTCGAGGGGGGATTTTCTATATAGCATACCATTGTGGGGAGTCGTGATTCTTAATATGACTAACCTCCAACTCGAACTCGATGCAGGGAACCCAGCCAGAGCGGAGAAGGTACCCAATTTCCTTCAACAATTGTTCACTGGTAAGATCAGGCAGGTAAGACAGAGTCTCAAACTTCTTCAATCCAAGTGGTGGCCACACCTTTACAAACAAACCCACAAAAAATTAAGAACAACCCATAATTTTAACAAACGAATTGAATGGTTTAATACCTTCATGCACCGAACTCTGCTACCATTGCTAGCAAGAGTGGTGATGTCGTTGTTCTTCCGGGTGACAGGGAAGCCGGCGGTGGATTTCAGCCCAGTGTAGGGTGCTACCATGCTAGCTTGAGCAGGGGAAGCCCTGTTCACGGAGGCGACAGCGGCGGCGGAGGAGACAATGGAAGCCATTGATACCCTCTGTTCTGTTTTTTGTTCTGTTTTTTGTTAGCTAGCTAGCTAGTAGAGTACTTGAACGCCGGCGCTGGTTGAGTTAGCGACGGCTGACACTCAGAAATGGTGTATTTATAAGGCCTTAGCTCAATTCAACCCCTTTCGCTTCAACGATTCTCCACCGCTTAGGCCTTTTTATCCATTCGCCAACCCATTCAGTGGTCGTAAGCTTGGGATTCAAGATCATGTCACGCTTGTAATGACCACACAGTGGATTTCAAATCTTATCCCTTTTTCCCTCCACCATCTCGTTTTGACACGTGTCAACGACCCATTACCCTTATCTCTATCTCCCCCAATTGGGCCGACGATTTTCAGCCGACCGATTCTCTTTGTCCTACGTGTAAATTTATATTTATTGAAGTGGGTCTGATTTAAAGTAATCCACGTAAATGAAGGGTACTGCCCACGTCACTCACATGCCATGGGCTTAACTACGTGGACCCCTTGCATTATGGGAGGGAAAGAGAGAGAGGATGCCACGTAGACTAGATTCATGGTTATGGGCCGCTCATTCGGAGCCCAAAGCCCAGAGCCTTGTCTTGGGCTATTATTTCAATACAATTTTATATTTTGTTATTACCATTTAAAGTTTTTTTAAATTTAAAAATATATTTATTTTCAAAACTATA
Source organism: Cucurbita moschata (assembly GCF_002738365.1). NCBI lineage: Eukaryota > Viridiplantae > Streptophyta > Magnoliopsida > Cucurbitales > Cucurbitaceae > Cucurbita > Cucurbita moschata. The sequence continues at coordinate 3,808,271 of NW_019268527.1, forward strand.
TTTAAAAATATCGTAGCATTAATTTTTTTTTTTCTTTATAAAAACTTTTTTAACCACTTCAATTTTTATATGTTTTATAAACTATTTTTTGTCCATGGCCGAAAAAATAGATAGTTTATTTCTACCTTTGATAATCGTAAATATTTATCAGTAATACAAAAGTAGATATTTGTGAGATCTCACATCGGTTGGAGAGATGAACTAAGCATTCTTTATAAGAGAGTGAATCTCTCCATAGCAGGCACGTTTTAAAATCTTGAGCGGAAGAAAAAGTTTAAAAATATAATATTTACTAGTGGTGAATTGATATTGAGGTCAATCATGCGTTGTTTTAGTAATATTTTGAGTATATCAACGATATATAAATATTAATCAATATTTAATTTTAATAATATAATATTTTGAGTATATGAATTTTCTTTTTAAAAAATAAAAAATAATAATAAAATGCAAGGATTTTTATTTCAAAAAAATCTAAATTTATTTCAAATGTGGGCCAAAATATCCATTCGGGCCCATTTTCGTGGCTTTTTGCGGGATCACGCTTGCCGGACCCAGTCGTCTCGTCGGTTCCATGGGAGCGCCACACTTGGAACAACGAACTTCAAAGCTCTTACCTGAAACCAAAGCAGGCTCAGCAAGTCCAAGGTACAATTTCTCTATCCTTTTCGTTTTCCGTTTTCTTTGTTGAAGGTACAGTTCAAATTGAAAAGTTGCATTTCACTCTCGCTTACTCGTGATATCTTATACGTAGTGGTTCGCCATTGCTATCCTGAGATTATGATGAAGCATTTTCGGCGCTCTTTTGTCAACTTTCGGACTAGAATGATGTTAAAGGATTGAAAACCGTGTAAGTACCACATTCTCCGTCTTATTTACTATACTGAATTGTTCTTGATTCTCGGTTTTTGTAAGCATTGTTTGTCTGTGGTTTTCTTGTTTAATTTACTCTAATTTAGGACTTTAAACTCGTAGGATTACTGTTGATTTTGCATTTATGTAATCAGAACAATCTGTTTCAAGATTGAATTTCGTAAATCTAGTTAGTCTTTGAGCTCATCCTATAGTGTTATTAAGCGCATTACTGTATTAAGATTACTCTGGCTTAATAGATTAAGATTTGAGTAACCTCTGTTGAGAGTATGCTTGTTGTATCAAAATCTCGTTGTTTTCTAAGAGCAGGAGCTCTGGATAATGACTCGTATCTAAATTTGTTAGTAATCCTTGAGATTTCTTTAACGGAAGCATGTCAGTGTTAGGATACCGAGGATATCTCGGTTTACATCAATTGCTGCCATAGAGATAACCTGAACTAGAGGAACCACTACTAGCATAACATTCTCGAACTCCTCTAAGCAAATGTTCGGATTAGCTGACTTGGCAATAGGAAGAAAGTGTGAAAAACTACAGTGATACAAATTCTGGTTCTGTTAACCATCTTCCTTGTAACATATGGCTGCACAATTTAAATAGCTGATGCCGCATTTGAATTGTAGAGACTCATTTATGCCCCCTCTCTAGTATAACAAACTAGGCCAACTCACTACAACTGATTAGTGAAATCTCACCGACTCTTTACAATTCAGGCACTTGCTAACCAATATTTTCCTAGAACTCTACTCTTTGAAGATCTCCACCTTTTATTCTTGTACAGATAAGATAAAAATGATCTTTCCCTTGTATATCCATCAGCTAGACTCGCATACTCGGGGTTAATCTTTTTCATGTTTCAACACGAGTCACTGTTTAATGTACCTAGGCGACGTCTTCATTTATTGACAATGGATGTAGAACCTTTAAATCTGTTGGTCTTAGTTGAGTGATAAACCAGGATTTTGGAGCCTTTCAACTCATTGTGGACCCTTGTTTCAGAAACAAAGTGAGACCAGTTAGATCAATCCAAGTTTGGCAATATCTGGGATGTTTAAAAGAGAGGAATAAGAGCAATTTTGTTGACAAGAAAATGTTTGGTGGAAGAAGCGTGAAAGTTAGGTCGCTTCTGAAGTTTCCAGCTAGATTTCCGTATGGAAAGTTTTTTATCATGTTTATGCCTAATTGCCAGATTTTTGTAGCTTCCCTCTCTAGACAAGGTTCTTACTGCCTTCCAGGCTTCTTTCATGATTTCCTCTTTATTGTTTATTTTTTATATATATAAAAAAATTGTTTTGCCCTTGCCCAATCGGTAATTTATTTTCTTATAAAAGTAAGTGGACACGAAGATCAGCTTTTTAAACACCCAAAACCTATGTTAGCATAGACTACTGTCATATCTGCCTCTTGAATAAATTGAAGCTCATAGATCAGAGAGAAAGGATTAGAAGAGAACCTGCGCGAAAAAATACAGACCTTTTGGCATCATTTTCAAAAGCTTAGAACAAACTAGTAAATTTACGTGAATTGAAAATATTTCTTTAAAAATCCATTTTATACCAATGCGAAATCGAAAAAATAACCAACTCAAAACAAAAACTTTTGACTGATGGGCAATTGCCTCTCACCTAGTTATAACCTTGGTGTTGACGCCTTTCCGTGGAATCCATTTTTTTCTTTCCGTAGGAATAGCATCTTAAATCCAACATCTTCCACCAGGCTCTTAATTTTCTCAATTCCAAGAAAAAAATGCCGAGATCTGGTGTTTCAGAATAACTTGTGATAAAATTAAAGTGGGACCTACTCATTATATGTTAGGTTGATCTAGTTTCATTACATCATTGTCTTCGTTCTGAGGAGAATGAGAAAATTATCTCCGAAGTCGCTCATTCAGCAAAATAATTCAGGAAATAATAAGATCTCTCCTTACTTAAAAATACAGAAAAATTTGGGATTTGATGCCATCTATAGTTAAGCGATTGGTTTGGCACCAAGGAATTCCACTTTTGTGAAAGGAAAGAGCACCAACGTAGTGGTGAGGCAAAAAATGCTGCCAAATAAAGAGAATATGTGAACATAGTGAGGGTAAGACAACCAAACTTGCAGTACTAATTGGTAGAAATGTCGAAAGCTTCTTTCTGATAAACAGATGGGAAAAACCCTTGCAAAAAGGGTGCCATGGAGGTGAGGCCAACTAATCAACAAAATCAAAATAATATGAATGGAATGAGCAAAGATAGTAAATTAGTGTTGTTAACCCCATAAAAACTAACCTTAAATCTCATGTACTAAAAGTATATTTATCCCAACAATTACAAAATAATAGTTTAAGAAATTGTAAATTTAATATTCTATTTTGGTATGTTATAACAAAATATTATATAAAAATAAAACGCATATAATTTGGTCAATTCTGATTGATTATTAGTGATAAACATATAATATAATTAATGGTTCTTATGACATTACAATTAATCCCTATCTAAATTAATCAACAATATATGATCACAACTATCATATAGACAAATTTATATCAATTAAGAGATACTATATTAGTACATGCTTTCTCGAAAAGATATATTTAAAATTAATTTTAAGAAAATACATAGCAATCCAAAACTTGATTTGACTCGAACATAGTTCCCTGTCAACTAGAAATAACTTGCATGATAAAAAACTTCATTCAATTTTCTAGGATTTTCTCTTTCTTTTCCCTTTCCTTTTCCTCTCCCCAAGTTTTAGAACTCTCATTAAGCTCGAGTGTCTCAATTGGCATCTTGTTATTTGATTCCTTTAGTTCCTTCTCAGTTCGCTGTATCACTTTCACTTATTCGTATCTGAGCACCAAGAATAAACATGGGAGGACCAACACCACCTATTTTACGTAAGACTCTGATGTTGCTATCCGCAATGTAACGGGTGCTTTCTTAATTCTCCAAGCTATTGAATCACTGTTTATGGATGCTGAACTGTCCAATCTTTTGGAAGATCATTTCCTCCTTGAAAACATCATCTCTAGTCCGTAACTCGTTTTTCATCCTGGTGACGTTGTCAAGCTAACAATTATGGAAATTAAAACCTCCCTGTAAGTTCAAAATCTTTTGGGTGCATCATTGAAGTCAGTCATTGAATACAAACTTCGACCAACTCGTGAAAGAAGTTCGAATTTTGTGTTTAATGCTTCTTTTCAGACTTCCTGGTTGCAGATGCAGATACAATCAATAGTGCATATCTACGAGTGATTCTCTGAACTTCTCCAGTGAACACTGCAGAAAGGTGTTTTTTTTTTTTTTTCAATTGCACCTCTTAAAAATCTACCATCCTTCACAAAGGTTACAGTCGCAAAGTTATCTCCTAAGGCAAGCCGTTCAAACTCAGTGGTCGGAATGGCTAGCTATGCTTAAAATCCACCCCATCTCCTCCGCATATAGGCATATTATTGGTTTATCTCTATTGGGTCCCTGATGATATATTATGATCAGACTGTGTGTAAATTCATGGTGTTCATGAGCAAAAGAGGTTTTGAAGATGATAGGAGCTTTGGGTAATGAAGCCAAATTCTGAAGATTATTATATATGTTCAAAATGTATCATTTAAGGTGGACTGTCATATACTGATTGCCAAAGGGAGAGGCTCCTTTGTTGTTAGTGGCTGGAGGAAGTATGTTGAATAAGATTTAAGCAAAGAATATTTCAGTCAGAGTATTACTTTTTGGAGTCAGTCACAGACAGCTTGTGATTTGGTTCAATATAGAGAAAACCAAGCTTGTATATAATTCCAAGTTATTAGAAAAAGAAAGAACGGAGTATATTGGAACTTTGAGTAGCTGTCAAATCAGAAGAAGTTGAATTCCCTTATTGACCAAGTCATTTGCCTTACTTTCCCAACCTCTTTCTTGCCCTAAATTTTAGAAAATACTGTCTTAAAACTTTTTTTAAAAATAATTTTTAAAAACTTTTATTCTTGATTTTTGGACTAAATCTTTAGTAATTTGTTTTAAAAATAATCTCATTGATCATTTTAAAACTAAAAAAAAGCTTTTACCATTAGTAATCTACACCATATGACTTCTCTTTTTCATTTTCTTTCTTCTCTACTTGGATCATAAATCTATCTTCTTAAATATCCTTTTTACTCTACTTTCTTTCTTCAACCTTTAGAACTACCCATTCAATCAAGGTATATATAGGTTATAGCAAGAAGAACGAACAATAATTAACTAAAAAATGTCGGAATTTATATATTTTAACAAGGTTATCTGTTAGTAATTAAAGGTAAGGTAATATGTTTAGATTTCACACATAAAAAGTAAGACACATTGAAAAATTAGGTCACAATTGTGAGGACAATCAGTGTGAGGGAGAAAAACATATGCATTGTCAAATTGCCAATGGCAATGCCATTGCCAAATTTGTAGTAATTTAGATTTTGTTGATCATTTTTTTTTTAGTTCAAATTAGTTTATTTGTTATATAATTGATTTAAGAAGTTCATGATATTTCGAAAAAAGTGCTTGATTTTGAGATTTTTGTGATATTTTATACTTTGCTGTGTTTTGTTTTGTTAATGTTGGATAAATAGGGAAAAATGAGTGTCTATATGGAAAAAAAATATTGGTATGAGTTATTTTTAAATGGATTCTTCTCGACTCTCCAACCCAAGATTTTTAAATAAATATTATGGGTGCAAATACAATTTTTTAAAATTCAAAACTATTTTTGTTAATTGTTTCTATTTATGTTCAAAAAATTGAAGATATTAACAAAACTCTCAAAAGTTCAACTATTAAGAGGGTCGGTCGAAAAAGATATTTAACTTTTTTTCTGAAAATTTAAAACATTTAGCCTTCTTTTCATGAGTGAGTGAAGGAAAATGGAGGAGTGAGAAGGCGAAAGGGCCAAAAGGAAAAAGGCAAAGGTAATAAAAGACACCGGAAGAGGATTAAAAGGTGATAAGACAGAAGAAGAGTACAAAGTGGAAATAGGAAGCAAAAGTTGCTGAACTTTAATGCCTGCATCATGCTCAGAACTCAACACAGGCTTTCTGAAATTGATAGAACGTGGCCCTTTCCTTTTACATCTTCGGAACTGCCTCATTTCTCATTCATCTTACGCCTACTCTGCTCTAAGTTTTACACCCCAGTTGGGTTGGGGAGCTCCCCAAGAACACTCCCATAAGTCATGTATTATCAAAAATCATGGAGAAAAAGAAAAAAACAAACCCCCTCTTGGCTATACCATACATGGCTTTTCTTTGGAATCTTTATCATAAAAAAATAGGCACCGACAAAGGTCGGATTCTGAATAAAACTCTACTTGTTTTGGCTATTGTTTAGTGAATAGGGAAGAAAAGGAGTCAAACCCAAGTTCCGTTACCATATTATATGAAGGTGGACCATTTCAGCCTGCTATTCCCACATCACGTGGCCCCACCGTCGTCCTTCTCTCTTTTCTCTGAGTGTCCCATTCCATTATAGCCGTCTTTTCTTTGTTCTTATATCTCACAACTAAGCTTCAAACCCCATCTGAGAGAAATACAGACAACAAAGCCATTTGGGTTTGACATTTTATTTATTCATGTCGACCCTCATACACACGGGATTTCAAACCTACTGAACTCAAGTTTCATCCAATTTCATTCCTCTTTTCTTCCAGCGATGTGTACCAGAAGAATCGCCGCTTCCTCTTCTTTTGCCATCCTAATTTTGATCCTCTGGGTGTCGCAGATTTGGGTTTTTTGTTGTTTCTCTCAAGCTAGAGCTTCAAGGATTTTCCCACCACCACCGCCGCCTCCGCCGCCGCTCCACACGACGGACAAAACAGACCACGCCAACCGCCGATATGAACTACTTCAAAAATACTTCAAGGACAGAGCCTTCCTCGATCCCCACCGCCATCATGAAGGATTCGTAGATAGTAAACGGAAAATACCCAGTTGTCCAGATCCTCTTCATAATTAGTAGGATTAATTCATTTTTCCATCCAAAATACCCCCGTTTTTCTCTTTCTTTTCTTTTTTTCTGCTCGTTCTCTGAGATTCAACGGAGAAAACCGGGGTTATTTTGGTTCTCCTCTTTGTTATATATGAAATCATAAAGTTCTCTTCTTTTCAATTCATTCCACTTCAGCAAACAATGTGTAGTAGCAGCAGTAGTGCCGACTAGTGATTTCTTCTTCCATGTTCTTTTGTTCTATTGTCTTTGACTTGAATCAAAACACCAACTTTTTAACTGCAAAAAACCAGAGGCCAGAAGAGAATTAAACTGGTGTATAATATGTCCTTTCAGTGTCCAATCTGAATGATCTGTCAGTCATTACAGAAATATCCGTTTATCACTTCGGACTTGTCTCCTTATTGGGCCTACTGGGCCTTCATCACCAGGCCCAACCCTATAAAATCAGATGCCGTTGGTTGAGAGAGGAGAAATTTTGATATGGACAAGGGTTTACTGAAATTTTAAAAATGATTTTATTGTTCTCATCAAGTCATTTAAAAAATGACCAATTGTACTCTGGGTAACTTAATCATGAGCTGAAGTCTTTTTTTAATGGATTCATGAAAAAGAGGGAAGTGCTTGAAGGGGACAAATCTAAAGTTAAAATGAGTGATATAAATAGTAGGAAGAAGTAGAATGGTGGTTGGATTTTAGTGTTTGTTTGGTTTAGGAAAGGGAGATTTGGAAATCTCTGTGGTTGTTGGTTTGTGCCATAATTTATTTGTCATACATTGGAACACCCACCGATAAGAAAAAACAAACCTAGTAATGAGTACGAACCCTCTAGTTAAAAAAGTTGATGACCTAATAATAGGGAAGAATATGACCGAACCCCGCTGCTAGTAGTAGTAAATGGTTAGGTAACAAGGTTTACATTTTTTTCAATTTTAATTTAATTTTTATTATTTTGGTGGTTTTATTGGAAAATTAGGAGGAAGGAAAAAAAAAACAGAGAAATCGAGATATGAGAATACGGCGGGTATTGCGCGGCGAAGAAGTTAAGAAACCTGCAATTTATTTATGCACTTAGCGGCCTGCTTTCTTTGTCTGCTTGCAATTTGGATTTTGGAATAAAATTGACCATTTATCTCTCTTTTTCTAAATGAAATTCAAATTTCTTCATAAAACAAAGGAAAATACCCATAGATTATTGAAAGTTGGTGAAAGAATTTATGGGTAAACAAAATCTGGTGACAACAAATATTTATAGAGAAAAATTAGTAAAAAATTTGAAGCGAACAATATAATAATTTCTTGCTAGGTGGTGAGAATTATTAGAAGTGAGTCCCATATTGACTAATTTAAGAAAATTTCGAGAATGATCATGGGTTTAGAAAGACAGAAATACATTTCTATTGGTACTAGGTCGGTTGGGGAAGCCTTTATACTCACCGTGGATGAACAGTTAGGAATTGATTATTTTAATTATAAGTTGAAGATTTAAATTTTGAAATATATATATATATATATATATAATAGCTTTATAAGCTGTCTTTTTATTTATGAGGTAGGATGGGTAGGTTTGTAAATTTAATATTTCTTTGAACTTTGAATATTAAATTTAATATTTCAATTTATATTCCAGCATATGGTAGGTGTGAGTATTATTACTATTATTCAAATTTTGATAGCTCATATATGGTTTTTTTTTTTTTCTGAAATTAAATTGAATAGCGTAATTACATATAAAGTTTGGGTATCCGGCCCATTGAAGAGTAACGGACCCTACCGGCCCATTAAGGTCTATTGGGCCATCTCCCCGACCCATTGACAGACCGCGGATCGTACCACTAGCCCATGTATGAGCTAGCGGGCCCAAAATTGATGGAACGGGCTTTGCTACCAAAATTTATGGATCCATATAGACTATTTTTCAAATTTAAAACTAATACATAAAAAACGAGGACCATTTGAGAAAACCCTAGAGGGATTTCAATTTCAATATCAAGATTAATTACAATGGATATAGAAACGTATGGTCATGATTGATAGTAATAATAATATTTTGAAGACGATTAAAAACGCGCCTCGTCTCCAAAGCTTAGGTGGTTGAATTACATTCAGAAACATGTCACGATGATTCAGACTACCAATAAAAAGTTAAACAATATGAATATTGGACCATTAATCAATGTGAGGACAACTCTAAGACTAACCTAACGTGCAAACTTGGTCTCATCTTTACTTTTAAAAAGAAAGCCATAAAATAATTGAAGTATTAGAGTAGCTTACACATATATCATGCTAGTGTCGGTTGAGCCTACAAACGTTTCTTTTCCCTATTTTGTTGACTACTCGATCTTTTAAATGATGAAACGTAAGCTTATTGCCTTGAAATATATGTGCACATAAAAATCAACCCGAGCACTATTTTCTAAGTTTAGCTTTTTTAGTAAGTTTATGGTAATTAAACAAAAAACCTATTTGATTGAAACGATAAAAAGAAGCCCTAATGGAAGTGTACATTTAGGGCATGAAACAATATACTTAAATTAGCAAATCCAAAGGGGAAAAAAGGGATTAATTATGGGTAAGAGTATCAAGTTTAATGAGACAACAAAATCCCCACATTAATCAGAGAATCAAAGTCATAAGCCCAAAAAATGGAAACCACTTAATACTTAATTAACTTCACTCATCCTCTCCCCCACACAAACCATTTGCTCCTCAGCGGTTTCTATATTCCAATGGCTGCATTATTTATCTCTTCCAACGCTTTGACTTTTTAATTTATAATATATTTTATTACGTTAAACTCATTGTATTCGTGTCACCTATAGTCAGACAACTTATGCTCAAGCCTCTGATCCCGTTTGAGAAGAAGCTTTTAGAAAACTGTTTGAGAGCTCTAGAGAAAGGAGTCAAGCCTCGATTAAGGGGAGGTTGTTTGAGAGCTCCATAAGCCTCAGGGGAGGCTTATAGTGTACTTTGTTTGAGGGGAGAATTGTTGGGAGTGAGTCCCACGTTGGCTAATCTAAGGAAAGAATATATCACCATTGGTACGAGGCCTTCTGGGGAAGCCTAAAGCAAAGTCATGAGAGCTTATGTTCAAAGTGGATAATATCATATCATTGTGGAGAGTCGTGATTCCTAACAAAAACATGGCCATAAAGATTCTTAAAGACGAGTTTGAAAGTACGAATGAGAGAAAAATTTAACAACAACGTTATATAACTATGAACAAAAGACAACACAACGACTTAGATAACATATAACTTTACAGATACCGAGAATTAGTGGCTAAATTGAAAAAACCCCTCTTTCAATTGTACCAATTCCAAACTTTAAAAGATTTTAAATTTTCAATTTGGGGTAAAAAATTTAAAAAAAAAACGTATATATAATTATTAAGGGTAAAAAGAGAGAGAAAAGGTGGTGGTAGAGAAGGAAAAGTGGCATGTTGTGGGGGCAATAGAACACATCCCCTTCCCATTAAGCTTCCTACTTCTGTGTGCCTTTCTCTTCTTCTTTGCTTTTACCACTGCATGTCCTCCACTTTTCCACCTCCTTTTCTCCTTCTCTTTCCTCCATTTCTACCTTACTTATAAAACTCTCCACCCGTTTTTCGACAACTCATGAACAACCTATTAAATACAAAATTAAAAGTTTAAGGATACACTCGAACGTACAAAATCTGTGAGTTTACGTAGCTAAAACTATGGATTCCATGACATTATTTGTATTATTTAATACAAAGTATGTATTAGGCTTCAAATTTAATGGGTTAATGTTAAATATAAGAATCAGTGCCCCACTCATTGGAGTTTGAAATTAGAAAGTAGACTGCAAATTTGCAGTTCAAAGTGAGGAAATTACCTTAATGCCCTTCGCCCTCTTTGGTTATTAAATACCCCTCTTCTCTTCTCCTAGCTCTTTCCTCACACACAAAAGTCTTGATATTATGAGAATGAGCTGCAATGGCTGCCGGATCCTTCGCAAAGGCTGCAGCCATGACTGTATTATCAGACCTTGTCTTCAATGGATCCCCTCCCCTGATTCTCAGGCCAACGCCACCATCTTTCTTGCCAAATTCTATGGCCGTGCGGGTCTCTTCAACCTCATAACCGCCGCCGCAGAACACCTCCGCCCTGGTAATTCTCACTTTATCATAATTCCTTACCTATGATATCAAATCGGGTTAGGAATCACGGATCTTCACAATAGTATGATGTTGTCCATTTTAAGCCTAAACTATAGTGACTTTGATTTGGACTTTCCCAAAAGGGCTCATCGTTTATATTCCTTAGTTATCAATCGATGATTCCTAACACGGTTTGATATTAGGAATCACGGGTTTTCACAATAGTTCGATATTGTCCACTTTAAGCATAAGCTCTCGTGGCTTGATTTGAGCTTACCCAAAAAGCCTCGTACTAATGTAGATATATTATTTACTTATAAACATCATTCCCTAAATTAGGGAACGTGGACTCTCTCCCAACAATCTTGAACCAATTTCTTAAATTTTTTGGATTAAAAAATTATATAAAACAGTTAAATTTGTTGTTTTTTTGTTTACCCTAAAAAGATTACATTATATAAAGAATTAAAAATATATTCTTTATGAACATGTATGAGGAAATTCAAAATGTTGGTATGTAAAATTTATTATTTTTATTTTTATTTTATTTAATGACATTGAAAGTTGTCTGTTTTTAGCTATTTTCAAGTCGTTGCTGTACGAGGCATGCGGCCGGATGGTGAATCCGGTCTACGGCTCCGTCGGATTGCTCTGCTCCGGCGACTGGGATAAGTGTCAGGCCGCCGTCGACGCCGTGTTGACCGGATCCATGATCGTCGAACCAGACGCGCCGCTGTCAAACACTAACCTTTCCCTTAAATGTTGCGACATTCGTCATGTTTGTAACGACACCAATTTGGCAGTTCCCGGCGAGCTTCACAAGGGCAAGACTCGAAACCGGTTCAAAAAGCCCGACCATCGAGCCAAATCCAAACCCAAACCCGGACCGGGTCATGAATTGGGAAGTGGGTCGAATGTGGAGGTGATAGAGATAGACCGAATGGCCGATGATTTGATGACGAACCGGAGGAAACCGGGTTGGGTTTTGAGAAATGGAATGTGGGTTGAGGAGGAGGATGTTGAGCTGGAGCTGACTCTTAATTCGGCTCAGTAATGGAAATTAAAAATGAAATTAAAATAATTAATTAGGAATTAGGGATGGAGTGTTGATTTCCTATGCATAAAGCAGTTATTAGTATTTACTGAGCTCTGCAATTTTCCGACTTTTTTTTTCTTTTTTATTTATGTATAAATATATTGTAAAAATAAAAAATAAAAAAATAATAAATAATAATAATAAATTCATATAATTTTAGTATACGAATTAATGAACCTTTGTCCATTTTTTGTTTATATTGTTGGAATTTTCTTCGAATTGGTCGAACCATTAGTCAAAACATTAGTCAAAAGTTTACGGGCCCGAATTAGCGATGGAATCTTTTTGGACCCAGTTTGTACTCACTATGGGCCTAAGATTTTGGGCTTGATGGGCCTGGTCCACTGCTAGGGATGAATTCATTTTGAGCCCAATAATGAGTAGGGGTTAGAGATGCTCACCGGACGGGGCGGGGATAGAGAAGACTTCTACATCCCCGCTACTTATTTCATTCTCTATTATCGCAAAAGTTTTCATTTATTTTTGTGATGATCGGATTCCCAAGAGTAATTTTTACCTGTTTATTATTTTAAATGAAAATAATTATTTTAAAGTTTTAATTTTTTAATATAATATATATATATATAGTCATAGATATATATAACAAAATTTCAAAAATTTAACTCTTAATATTACATTTAAAGTTTTAAAATTAACTAATTTATTTTTTTTAATAAAAAATTATATATATATATATATATATATATATATATATATATATATATATATATATATATATATTCCTAAAAAGTATATGCGTATATACATGTTGTATAGTATTTAGTTTAAATATTATAATTAGAGGCTCGAAATTATCTAATTATTTTTTTAATATAGTAAAAAATATATATATTATGTGATTGAAAATATATTTATATTAAACAGAGTGAAGACAGGGACGAGGAATATAATCTTGTCTTCGGGCCATTTATCTAATAAGAAAAAAATAAAAAAATATTCCTCACTCACTTCTCCATTCCCCATCTAAACGGGAATCTCCTTCACATTTGATGTGGATCCCGACCAAGCCCTAATCCTATGGGTAAAATGAACATCTCTAATTAGGGTTTAGGATAACTATTTGACCTTATTTTTCAAATGAGCAAAAATGGTTATTTATATTACCATCTCAATATTTTATTTGGACGAAAATGTCCCTAAATTAACACTAGTCTGTTAGGAGGAGAGAGGATATAATATGTTGGTATAAGTGCAAAATTCTCTGATTTAAATCTAAGACATAAGATGTTACAGTAACAGTCACCGATAATGCTTTATTAAACCGTTCTAGGAAACAAAAGAGAAGTATGATATTCCAATGAATATAATGACCTTAAACTTAGATTAAAGGCATTATTGTTTAGATTATTGGTACAAAATCAAGATTAAATTAAGAACTTGCACAAATTTGAAATAATATATATATATATGTGTGTGATGTTAATAATTAAGCATTAATTAAACAAAGGGAATGGTGGCGGCGCAAAGCAAGAGGATCTCTTCACAAACCTCCCTTTCATTCTCGGTCTCTTCTCTGCGTTCAGTTTCCGAACTTCGTATCTTATTTTCTTTGCAAATAATCTCGTCCTTCTCTTCTCTCTGTATCTCGACACTCTTGCTTCTCTTTCTCCTTCAACTCCGGCCGCCGCTTGCCGCCTGATTCCGCCGCCAACCTCCCCGTAAGCCTGATAATAATGTCCACTCTCACACATACCCTTCATAAAAACACACAAATCACTTTCAGAGACAGAGCATTTATTATACATATAACATTCTTAAACAGCAATATGAGACATTAAATTTCATAGGACATAAAGAAAAAGATGAGGCAACATACCATGTAATCCGGCCAGTAATAATCGAGGTCGACATTCGGCCGTTCACCGGATGTCCATGGTGTTCCTCTGCTCCCCCATGCTATTATCACTGCTTCACTATCCAAAGTCAATGATACTTTCTTTTTGTTTCTTGCAATCTTCGTCTCTTCTTCTACCTCGAATTCATGGTTCTTCGCCAATGCCATGACTTCCACACTCGCCTTCTCTTCCTTATCGCAGGATGGATTGTCGCTGAAGTCCATAAAGTTTAGATCAAATGGCTCCCTCATTGGATCGGTTTCAACGCCGAGCATCATCGGAGTTAATTCCTCAATCTCATCTGGTTCAATCTTAATAACTTCGCAGCTGTTGAAAGAGTTATCATCCTTCGTCGTCCAGTCGTCTTGGGAAGCCCCCAGCCCCAGTTCTTCCATGTCAAAGCACTCAGTATCAAGTGAGTTACCCAATAAACTTTCAACATCAGCTGCAAATTCAGCAGGATCCATATCGTACGAGAGATACCCATTTGAATTTTCTTTTTCCCCAACAAAACTAGCCAAATCACCAACATTTGAATCGGCTCCCAAAACAGGAACCCGATGAAGAAAGAGCTGTTCCTGATCTTCAGTTTCTTCTTTAGCATTCACCTCCGGTACCTGAGGAGATGGCTTCCTTGCCAGAGCAGCCTTTCCCATTCGAGGCGACCGTGGCTTTCTAGTGAAGCCCTGATGCCATGAGGCAGCAGAGGACTTATCTGAGGAGGGTCTGAAAGAGGCAGTTTGAAGACGAACACGCTCGTGCCTACGAGCCAAGGAATTGGCGGAGTGAACCAAAGCATCACAAGCTTGGCACAGAAAAGCATCATCGGCAGCACAGTACCACCGAGCCCGCTTGCTGATACAGCTATCGCAGGCTCTGGCAGTCTTACCACCCTCTGCTGTTTTCTCCACACTTTTCCTCGTCGTCATTGAATTCAATTAACCAGAAAGGTGAGAGAATCTGAGTTTGTATCAAAGACTCAACTTGCAGGTTTCAAATTGGACACTGTTCATAAAGCTGGAGTCTGATATTTTCTAGTTCATCTATTTTTTATAAGTATTAGGGACAAGCTATTCAAAAAGACGCCATCGAGGGGCCAAGGAAATGGCCCACAGACTGCGCTTTTCCAGTTAAATTCACAGCAGAGAAGGGTCTGGATTGGAGAGGAATTGCACTTTTGGGCACTTCTTTTATTTACAAAAGAACTTGCAGTGGGTGGGTTCACAGAAGGGCCTTATCCACATTTTCATTGGTCGAGGGATTGAAGTTCATCCAAAGGCTCGTTTTCTGATTGGCCGCGTAAATTTGTGGGGCATCCTAATTAAGACGGATGAGGAAAAGTACGAAACCAACCCATCACTCAACTTTCTACTTGTGAGAAGGGACACTTCTATTTTTGGTTCAACTAAAAGTTAAGGTTGCAGTAGGACCCCCATCCTAATTGCATTATCCATTGCCTTCTGTCTCATCCCATACTTTTTATTCTTTCCCAGAAAAAAGAAGATTTTCTCAGCCCAGCTCGACATGCCCAAATCAGTCAATCTATATATATGTGCACACTTGCAGGTATTTTATATCCAACTAAGATTGGGAATATTGGGAGAAATTCTATATCTATATCTATATATATCTATATATATATATCTATATATATATATCCTAATCCAGTAAGGCATTGGAACTCCGTCAGTTTTTATGTTTCTGCTCGTGAACATCCAAGCTCTACCACAGCATCCAAAGTTAGCATTATCCAGACTCTCTAGGATCTTTATCATTTTTTTCTAAATAAAATATAAAAATGTGCTCCCAAAATGTAATAGTTTTTTTTTCCTCAATAGTATTTGAATATTGTGATGAACAGAGAACATGCCTATTGTATTCAACAAGTCTTTCAAGTTTGATACAGTAACAATCTATAAAGTGGGTAAAAGTATGTTGAAGTACAAACAGTAACACCCCAATCTAATAGTTTATAAAATAAAGGTTAAAAATTATTGCAAAGAAAGTAGTTTGAAGGTTCTGACTAACTTGCCTCTCGCTTTAATATAATCTTTTACGTTCATTCAACAATCACATGCAGCTACAGACAGTTGACTTACTCAGCTGTCACTAATGAGGGCTTTCTTTCAAAACCTTTGATACCGCTCGGATGGTAGATGGTGTTGTTCGACAACAGCCACCAATGAATTTGGCTCCCAAATCACGCCATCTTGAACTAAGTGATTCAAATTTGTCATCACCAAAACAATTTGATGGCTGCCAAAAAAACAGAGCATTACATTAGTTATAGTCTTCTGGAAATATCACAATGTAGGCCCACAAGCCATGAAAATATCAAAGTGGGGATGGGGAAAATCATTTGACTCACCAGCCATTTCTTGGCTCTACCATCCCATACCTCGCCACTATTAGGATAAACAACTATGGGCTTGTCTGTTAACTGAAGGGAATATTATGGTGTCAAAACCAGTGAACACGAAAACAATATCAAATCACAGCTGTGAGAGATTTGGTTCCTACCTCTTTGAACTTACAAATGAGAGCTTCAATAAAATGAGGAGGTGTACAGTTTATTCCAACTGCATTTACTTTGTCACTTTTATTAATAGCCTTCAGACACTCCTCAAAGCTCTCTCCAGATGGGGCATTCTCACCATCTACAGAGCTAAAGCAGATCCAAGATGGAATTTGGACGTTTTCTTCTTCGAGCAACTCCACACAGGCCTAATTTTTTGAGTTAGATCAGAAAGGGAGGGGGGAATAGAGGTAAGTTTAGTTGGAAACATGATTACCAAGAGGAGAGAAAATAATGAAAATTGGATAATCAATTGAAACAAATGTCCTCACATGCTCACGACAGCAAAAAAAAACCATTCAACATTAGTATGTTGTGACAATCGGGACCAACTAAATGAAGTGTTGTAATTCTAGTTTGAGAATTAAATAGAATATCTGAAAGTAAAATAAGCAAATTGGAATAAGTTTTAAAACAAAGGGTTTAAACCACATTTAAATTATAAAAAGATATTCATCATAAAGAAGACAACAAATTCAGAAGTTAACGATTTGAGACCAGATCATGCAATGGAAGCCCCATTGGCGTGGCGATGCCATGCCGATTGTCAAATTGTCTTGATCCCTTGAAATGAACAACTTGTAAATTCAGACAAACGGATTTAAAAATATACTTAATTTGCTTCCTCAGATATTTTATGACTTAGATCAAACCATAAGAATATAAATTGCAGTGAAATCATCAGGACGGCATTAGAGTGAGTCTAGTATTATTAAACCACAGCTTAGATGATATAACAAGTGTTAACAACAAACAAACCTGGGCTTCAAGTTTATTGGGAATAGTCTCAAATGCAAGCAAATCTGGGCTTGCACCGACAAGAATCTGCAATCGGCGTCGATGAAAATACTTCAGCGTATCCACATCCACATCTGGTCCATAATGCCCACTGATTGGGTGGGGGTAATATATTTAGTTCGAAAGCCATACATTTACAAACTCCTTATTTCAATATTCAATGTGTCAGTCACCTGTACTCCGAGCCATCAGCAAGATAAGCACCATAGCTTCCAATGGATGCTGCAACCAAAGCCCTATTGTAATTATGCCCTGGGTTACTCTTCACAGAATCCCAGAAGCTATCCCGAGCTTCCACGGCCAATTTAACACTCCTTTCTAAGAGCAACTCCCCTTCTTCTGCTGACAGACCCTTTGATAAAAACCCTGGAATGGTGGCCTGAATAGAATAAAATGCATGACAAGAAAGAGTAAGTGAATACTGGTACATATTGTTAGTAATGCATGACAAGAAAGAGTAAGTGAATACTGCTAATACCGGTTCCATTTTGGTTCATCATTTCCCGACAGGAAAGAAATGCTAGTTTTGAACCCCCCATGCATTCTGCTAATTAGCCTTAAAATAACTAAATAACATCATCGATGTTTAAACAAACCACAGTACAACGTTTTAAAGAAAAAGGTACTGCAAAAGCCGTCATAAAGTGCATTGTACAAAACTATTCATGTTTACAGTCGATAAAACAGTAAAGAAAGCTCAATCCATTCGCAGTACAAACCTGATAAGAGGAAGAAACCAAAATATCCGATCCAGCCTCCAAATACTCCAAATGGACCTACACATGCAATCGAATCAATAATCGCCGACGAGATCGTGATGCACCAACAACAAAACAAAAAGAAGAGGAAAAAAAAAAAAAAAAAAAACAGAGACGGTAAGAGAGAACCTTCTTAATTAGGTCGGGATCTTTAACGAGGCAAACAGCACTCCAAAGTGAATCGTTAAAGACAGCACCGTGTTTCTCAAGCTGCGTGGCCAAACCTCCATCAATGACCACACAACCTCCCGCGTTCTGTATCAGATCATCCAACAATGTCGTCGCCTTCTTCATCCCCATCTTCTTCTTCTTCGTTCCTTCGATCTTCGATACGCAATTACCGCCGGCGATCAAGGAGAAACGGATTGCGCGACAAACCGAATATGGATATTGTCGCTATGTCTCTCGAGTCTGAACGTGGACGCCTTTGCTCTCAGATTCTCGCTTTCTACAACTCCTGCGCGCCAATATCCCTCCTTTGTAGCCCTCGGGGGTTGGTGGAGATTGAAACCCAAATCCAATTCCCATTTTTTTTATTTATATTGATGGGCCCAAGCCCATCCACTACGTGAATTTATCAAATTACCCTCAACATTATAAATATTCTCATATTTGCCCTTTTATATTTAATTATTTAATTATTTATTCATGTTCTTGAAAATGGATTATATTAATTTAAAAATAAATAATATTAGATGAGTTTGAACATAAATTTCATTAATTACTACCGAACACATAAGTAAAGGATTATTTTGAAATATATAATTATTGTAAGGGCAGTATTGAAAATTACTTAAAATAAAAGGGTATTTATGGTATATTTTACTTAGAGAGACCTTCCTTGTAAGTCATATCAATAAATTTTAAAATAAATATTATTAAAGTGAATGTTGCATTTGATTAATTGAATGAGTAACGAATGGGTCGTAAAGATAAATATTAAAAATACTTATAATTATTTATGATAAGTTTAATTTTTATAAATTAACAATAAAGTAATTTTTTTATATTTATATCCAGTCGTGAACGCAATATTTGATTAAAAAAAATAGCCCAACAAACAAATAAATAAATAATATATATATATATATATATTTCAAGCTTTATCTATCGGAAATTAGGGATGATTTGCATCTGATTGTCATCTCGGTTTCCAATAACACGATCCATGTGTCGTGATGTCATCTCATGTCTCAGGATGCATCGACCATCTTGGCTTGCTTGGACACATCTATTGGGAACAGACCCATGTGTTGATCATTTCATCTGGACATCCCGAACATCCATTCACTTGGGTTCTATCGAGCATCAGACTCTCCTGTATCCATGCTAAACCAATTATGGTATATGTTATGGATAGAGGATGCATAATCCAACCTCCAACACATGGATTGGGGCGCAATACCACCATACCTGTGTCGTTTGGTATTGTCTTTGAAATATCCTTTTCAAAGGAAGACGCTCGAGACGCTCACCTACACTATGACACACACATGTGCTACATAGTAATTCGTTTAGGTCTTTAACACGTAAGAGTAATGAAGAACTAACATCATGCTGTACAAAAATGGAGGAATATTAAAAGAATAAGGGAGGAGAGCAGCTACAAATAGAATTACCTAACTCACACCTACTCCCATAGAGTAAATTAGTCAAGAGTCAAAATCCCCAATTGATTGACATCAATAATAGACTAAATTATAAAAACTACCATAAAAACTTTACGGTAGTTTAAAAATAAACGTTTATATTATTTTAAAATTTGTAATATTATTCTTAAAATTTCGTAAACGTTTCAAAATTACAAGTAGAAGAGCTAAAGATGGCAGTGGGGCAAGAGAGATCAGAGCTGCATTCCCTATCTCTATTCCCGAGGAGATTCTACATCTATTTCCTTACCCCATTTACCATTTTCAAGTGTCGAGTTTGAGGAATCTTCATTTAGGGCTCAGGTCCCATCAAGAAAAATTCGTCAAAGAATCCCAGTTTGGGTAGACAAATCCTCCAAGTTCTCGACCCATCTCGAGGGAGGATCCAAAAAGAGTCCTTAGTTTGACCCCATACCACGTTGAACGGTATTAGCTATAGCAACACCTCAGTTTCATAAACAGTTGGGATTTCATATATCAGACAACTATTGGGCTGATACTATTCGAAACTTGATATTGAAACAATAAAGGTCTCGGTGTGTTGGGACGAAATAGGAAAACATGAACTATCAGGACCCGAGTTAGTCCAAGACATCTACGACCCAATAAATTTATTTTAAAAAAAAAAAAAACAGCTTCCCACAAAATAGGGCAATTCAAAGGCTGAAATTCAACAAGACAGACACCAAATACATAGCTGTCTCTTCCAGCAAAGCCATTAAATTCGCAAGCAATGTCCTTACCAATCGGTACGTGTGCCACAGCCTTGGTGGTTGAGCACTTATCATTAATTAAAAATAAAAATAAAAATAAAAAAATAAACAAATTACCTACTCCCATAAATAAATGATATAATGTGAAATAACTTGTGCCAGTTTGGCTATGAAATAAATGCATACGTTTTTATGTACCCAAAACTTTTGGAGTCCTTTACCTTTCAATTCTACCCACATTTTTTTGCATATGAAATCGACCCTAGTATGTGTCGGGTTAATAATGCATTATATCTATGATAGCAATTAGATCCGTCCATTTTGACCTTTGCCCTAGCTCCATCGGTAGTCCTAATGTTACATAGCTAAAAAGGTCCGTGATTGCTTTCACGTGTTTATTCAATGTGTATCAAAGATGGACGTAGATGTCATATCTTGATGGATTCTTGGCTTCCTAGAGTCGTATAATCTCCCTATTGCGAGAGTTATCGATGATATTGCCTGATATATACATGTCTTGATTTTCGATTTTTTGTTGTCGTATAGTTCGAGTTGTTGGATGTGAGATTCCACATCGGTTGGAGAGGACAGTGAATCATTCTTTATAAGGGTGTGTTTTAAAAACCTTCGGGGAAGCTCGAAAGGGAAAATCTAAAGAGAACAATATCTACTAGTGGTGAGCTTCGGTACAACAACGATGTTTGTTGGAGTCGTTTCTCTTATAGATGTCATATCGGTCTAATCAGTTGATTAAATGGGTCATATTAGTAGAGTAGCATATGTCATAGCCGTCAATTTGGAGGGATTGAGTCATTTCTCTCCCTCGAACTATCTTGTATATTATCTAGTTGACGAGCGGTGCTTTACCACCTTCCTCGTTCAGTGTTCCTTCATGGAATCTCTTTCCTTAATAGCGTTTTTTTATATCGATTCAAGAGCCTAATTATCTTTTTTTTTTCGTGTCTGGACCTCGGGTTGTGAGCTTTAATAACATACCTCGTTTCTCATTAAATTATGGGCCCTCCTAATTAAACATGCCCTTAATAAGCAATTTTGTAACTTTAAAAGGACTTATTTGAAAAAAAAAAAGATATGTAGTTGGGTGTTACATTAAATATTTAATCTGTTTTATGGTTGTAGAACTACATTTTGTTGCCAACTTGCCGATTGATTGGGATAGAAAGCTCACGATTTTAATTTTCGTGGAAACGTTTAAGGTCAGCCAACTTAGATGCTCGAAAATACAAAAAGTTGCTTTTTATAATTAAAGTTTTTTTTTAAAAAAATATTAATAATTTATGGGAGAAAATCAACTTAATCTCATTAGAAAATGCATTCTTAAAATACTAAACTAAATAATCGTATCCATTCCAATCCTAAACTTTTATAAAAAAAAATAAAAAAAATTAAAATTAATAAATAGTTTAAATTGGTTTATTTAATTAGGAACCGTTAAAATTTATATTCATATAATTAATAGTTTAGGGGTTTAAATGATATGATTGATATTAATTAATTTTATTTCCTAAAAATAAATATAACTTAACAATTTTGTGTTTAAAATTCGGAAAAGAAATTTTTAAAAAAAATTATCTAACACATTTTTTCTGAAATATAGATTTAAGGGTATTTTGGTAAAAATAGGCTAGATTAAGGGCATTATTCATTTTTTAATTATAGATTAAATTAAGGATATTTTTATTTTTTTTAGTTTAATGGTATATATTTAAAGATATTTTAAAAATATAATATAATTGGTTTTCAAATATTTTTAATATATATATATATATATATATATATATATATATATATTAAAAGGGCAGCTTATTAAATTAATGTGCGTAAATATCCAAATTTATAATAATTAATGTGTCATTAAAAGTGATCAAAATATAAATAAAAAAATAAATTAATTTCGTGTTCAGTCACGTGGGTGGATGTTATTAACTATAAAATATTAAACCATCCTATTTATTAATTAAATCCGGATTAGTTATTAATTAGTTATTATTATTATTATTATTAAAGCCGATAGTACTTATCTCTTTAAATAGAAATTCCTAAATATTTTTTTTAAATAAAATATTAGAAAAAATCTAAAACAAATTAATCTGCACATTACCAGAAATTCAATACAAACACAAATATTTCATATATTCAAATCCATTCGGATTCAGACGAAAAAAATTGTAAAAAAGAACAGATAAAATGAGAGTTTCATATAATTTGATACATCACAGGAAGCAAATTCGCAGATTATAGTGTTTTTTATTCCTTTTTTTCTTTTAATTTGTGTTATTTTCTTTGAGATTTCCGCCATTTTTAGAGCTTGACGACTTCAGGGATATGAACTGGGTACCTATCGATGCAGTCAACCCACGGACCATTTAACGGCGTTTTGATCGTTCTGTTACATTTCCAGACGGCGCTGTTGCATTTGAATCCACTTCCGAACGCGATTTGCCAGATTCTGTCCCCTTTCTTCATCCTTCCTTTTGATTCGATGTACGACAGTTCGTACCAGAGAGAAGACGACGACGTATTGCCCCATCGGTGGAGCGTCATTCTAGAAGCTTCCACGTGCTCCGATGACAGCTGGAGATTCTTCTGGAGTTCGTCGATAACCGCCCGACCACCGGCGTGGATGCAGAAATGCTCGAATGCCTGCTTGAAATCCGGGATGTACGGCTTCCATTTCGGGTTGAAGATTTTCCGGCCGATGAGAGTTAGAAGGAAAAGTAACTGCTCCGACGCCGGTAGAACTAGTGGTCCGATGGTTGTGATGTTGGATTTCAAAGCTTCTCCGGCTATGGCCATGAGATCTTTCGAAAGTGAAATTCCGACTTTGCCCTCTTTGTCTTGTTCCTCGAACACGCATCTAAACGCCTTGTCGTCCGCTCCTTTGTGAGTGCGTACGACATGAACTAAACGGTATTTGGAACGGCGGCGCTCAGAGCGGCGGTTGGAGAGGAGAATCGCGGCGCCGCCCATACGGAAAAGGCAATTAGGGAGAAGCATAGCTCGCTCGTTTCCTTGGTAATAATTAGGCGTAATGATTTCGGTGCTAACCACCACGGCGTTTGAATTCAGATGAACTTGAAGCAAATCGCGAGCTAAATCAATGGAAATCAGCCCGGCGCTGCAACCCATACCGGAGAGATTAAAGCTCTTGATATTACTCCGGAGTTTGTATTTATTAATCACCATAGCCGACAACGACGGCGTCGGCGAAAACAAGCTGCAATTCACGATTAAAATATCGATGTCTTTTGGCTTCAGCTCTGTTTTCTGAAACAGAGCATCCATGGCGGAGAAAATCACGAGCTCTGCTTCACCTCTGGCGGCGTCCATGGTTGGTTTAGGCGGGATGTAATGAATGGCCGGCGGCAAACAAGTCTCCTCGCCGAGGCCGGAACGTTCGAGAATCCGCATCTGAAACTCGACGCTCTTGGGGTTGTTGGGGAGGATGAGGCGGGAGTGCTCCATGAAAGTGGAGAAGGGGACTCTGCAAGTGACCGGTGGTTTGAAGCAGGCGTAGTCGACGAGGAAGATGGTTCGGGGTTTGGACATGAAGTAGACGGTGGCGGCGAAGATGATGAAGAAGGCGGAGCAGAGGATTTGGATGAGGTCAAAGTGGAGGGATGTCCAGAGGTCGAGAAGGCCGTCGGGGCCTAGCCGGAGAATCTCGACGGAGATGGCGGTGATGATGGGGATTAGCGTGAGAGTTATAATGTGGTTGACTAGGTACTGGTAGCCGAGTTTGACGTACTTGAGCTTGACGGAGGTGGAGAATTCCGGCGACATGGGAGGCATTTTGAAGAGAGGGAGAGAGAAATGGCGGTGGCGATGGAAGGAAGACGATGAGGGATATAAAGAGGAGGAGGCGGAGGAGGCAGATGAGGCGATTAAATGAAGGACTTCACGTCACTCAACGCCCACTTAACTTTTATATTTAATCTAACTTTTATACAAATAAATATTAAAAATACTTCAAATATCTCGAAAATATTTTAAAATTTCACATTGGTTGGAGACGAGAATGACAATTACTTGCAGAGATCTGAAAACTCTCTCTTGTAAAAGCGTTTTAAAATTAAGATTACGTAACAAACTAAAGCGGACAATATTTGTCAGTGTTTTGGCGTGGATTGTTACGTTAATAGAATGTCTCGTGAAGATTTCTTGAGTTTACGAGGGAAAGGAGAGAGCGACACCCAATGCATTCTTTAGATGAGTTGGGAGCTAGGGCAGCCCGCCAAATCTATTTTTCGTTCGTAGCAAAGGTCTGACGTTGTGTGTGTATATATACTTTGATTTCGTTCCCTCGTAAGACTTCGAGATAGCGTATAAGCGAAAAGAGCACCGAAAATTAAATAACCTTATATAATGACGTGAAAATGCTAATATAATTTCATAAAAATAAATAATATTGATGTAGGTTTCTATTCCCATTTTTAATAATTTTATTTGATCTGTGTAATTTTAAATGATTAATTAAATTAGTTATATTTATAAGTTTAATATGAAGCCTAAATTAATTAAAAAAAATATTCATTTTATTTAAATATACTCATAAATTTTTAAAAATTTCAATAATATCTAAAAATAAAAAAATACAAAATATTCATTACAAGTATTTTTCCGTATGTATTTTTATTAATTTAACCTAATTTAATAAATATAATTATTAAACAAAAATACATTTAAACTTTGTGGTTGATTTCAAAATTCTCAACATTCTTTTAAAAGCTGTGATATTATTTTTAAATTTTTATAAACATTTTAAAACTATATTTAAAATAAAATTTAGATATATTAGACTTTTTATTCAATATTTTGATTAATTTTGTACTGCAAAAATAGTTTTTTTTTTTTTTTTTTTTTTTAAACTAACATTGTCGCTGTATTGAAAGGCCTCTTATCTATTAATTAATTAGTTGCGGCTTATCCTAATTAATGCCTATCATCTTTTTTCCTTTTTTTTTCTGTTAGTTTTAGCCTCCATTATTAATGGCGCAACATTAATGACGTAATATTAGGGTTCATTTGAATGTTTATTAGATGCCAATACAATAATATTTTGTTTCAAAAATATATTTAATTTTTTTTTGTAGTGAACCGATTAGTATTTTGTTTCAAAAATATTCTTGAACGTCATTAATACTTTAACTTTTTAAATAGGTTCAAAAATACCCGCAAATAATATGTCTAAAAAATAAGTATAAAATTTTAAAAGTAGCATTAACACATTTTACCTTTGTAAAAAAATAAATTATTACCTTCAATATACGGACACCTCGTAGATTATATCCAAACCTTTTAATATTATTTTTGAAATTTTGTGAGTATGTTTTGAACCGTTTTTAACATTTAAAAAAAAAAAAAACTTTTTTTTGAAATTTTAAAAAAAGTTTAAGGACATTAATGAAAATTTTGAAAACTTTTTGAAAGTTAGGGTATTTTTGAAATATTTTTTAAAGTTTAAGAGTATTATTGAAAATTTTGAAAGTTCAGGTGTATTTTTAAAATAAAACGAAAAAGTTAGTATTTTTACTAAATTAGCCCCAAAAAAATTAATATTATACCAATTCAATTATCTATATTATATAAAATACTTTTTAAATTTATATTTTAAATTTCAAATAAGTTTGGATTATACCCTTCAATTTTAACAAATTCTCGTTTGAATTTTAAAATTTACTTTAAAAACTACTATTAATTTTTTTTATTAAAATAATATAAAAATTGACGTGACATCTAATAAAAAATTAGAAAGCGTACGTAGCATCATTAACGTAATTATTATTTTTTATTATTCTAAATTATGATTTATCTCTATCCTTAATTATTTCTTTTACTTCTAGAAGATTTAATAATTTTTATTTTTCTAAACAATAATAATTGTCTTAACTATAAAATAGGGCTAAAAATGATCTATTTTTTTTTAATTGGGTGACGTTAAAATATATATATATTATTTTATTTTTATTCGATATAAATAGCTTTGGTTATAGTATTTTAACTCAAACACTAATTATATTTAAGGTCGATGGTTTAAAATTAGTGAAATATATATTAAATTTTTTTTTACAAGAATATTAAAGAAATAAATTTTGCAGGGTGAATATTAAATATTTTTTAGAATAATATTTTTATTTTAAAAAAATGTGTGTCTATTGTCGTCTTCATGATAAATTTCGAGAGACATTGAAAATGCTTCGACTATAACTACTCACCAATATTAATTTTGAATATTTAATTATGAAAAAATGTTGAGTATATTTGATTAAATATTGTATGTATATAAATGGAGAAGTAGAATAATTTAATAAGCGCCTATTGATATTAAATGTAACCAAACGGATAATTATTGGTTTGGATTTAGGAAAAATAGAGAATTGTTGGTTCGGTTTGGTTCGATTTTTGTTTGAAAAATGTACTAAAAATATCAAACAAAATTGAAGTTTATAAATATATCTAAATTTCGAAGTTTATGTGATTTATTTTATTTTTAAAATATTTATTAATTTATTCAACGATATTTTCATTCAGTGTATTAAATCCGTATGTGAAATTATTTTGAATTTAAAATCTGATTGGACAAGAAAAATTAAAATTTGTATTTTTTTTTATAAAGTTTGCCTTTCAATTTTATATTTAATTGAATATTTTCTGTTGTTGTATTAATTAATTATAATTAGAACTTTATATAATTTAAAATGTATTATTTGTAGAAACTAAAAAAACAAATTGGTTAAAATTGTTTGGAAAGTTTGACTTAATAAAATGAATTTAACTAACAATAATTAATTATTTAAGAAAAATGAAGGTAAAGAAGTTTAATTTTAATTAGTTTAAATGTTTTATAATTGTATTTATTTATATACAAGTATAATAACATTGTTAGATGATGAAAGTTCCACGTCCGCTAATTTAGGAACTGATCATGGATTTGTAATCAAGGAATAGTCTCTCCATTGGTATGAATCTTTTTGGAAAACCCAAAGCAAAACATGAGAGTTTTTTCGCAAAGTGGACAATATCATACCATTATGGAGAGTCGTGTTCGTCTAACAAACATCACATATTCGATTTTTCTATATCTGACTCACATTAATTTGGTTAATAAATTATGGAGAGTCGTGTCCGCGTAACAGAAAAAAAGAAATTTATTAGTTTATCTGAGAGACTTATTTTAAAGGGTTAAAAATATATTTCATTTAACTGTGGGAATGACCGTTGGTCTTTGATGTATGTGCATAATTGGGTAATAAATTTTCCTCTGAAAGCAATATTTACAACCGTCGACAGAAGTGGACACGTGTTGAGATCACGTGTCGTACAGCCAAACAATAAACGGAAAGTTTTTAATAAAAAAAAAAGGAGGAATTCGTTTGTTGGTTAAGAAAAATTTAATACAATAGAGCTGGAAAGAGACGTGGCGTAAGATGGTTGGTCCACGTAGGCAAAGCAATAAATAAAAGATTCATAATTTGGAGGAGTTGGACCAACCAGCGCCCAACTACCAACCCGACCCGAAAGCTCATCACGTAGCTCCAGAGTGGAACGCAATTTTGGGCATTAAATATTTTATTATTGCTGTAATTACTGCCTCTCAACCCCAATCAATCAATTCTTTCCTATGCCATACTCAGTACTCACTGCCCTTTATTATTTTATTTTTTCTTATTATAATTTTGGTTAATGAATTTTCAATTCAATCTTATAATTAAATATACCCATATGTGTATTATTATATAATCAACACATTATTTTAAATTGACAATTCGAATTCGAATTCTCACTCCAACATTTATCATTATATTATTATGAAAAAAAAAGTTTTTGTACTTTAAAACGTCTCTAATTAGTTTTAGATATCTATCTACATATATATAAATAGCATGATAGATAAATTTAAGATAGAGATTAAACTTCAACTTCAAGTTGTCACGTAATATCATTATTCAATACCTGTGAATATTACTCAAAATATTGATCTTTTATGAGGAATGCAATTTTTATGGCTCTTTAAGGCAATTTTTATGACTCTTTAAATGCAATATAATGGATCATATAATTCTATCAAAGTTTGGTTGATTTTTTCTTGCAAAAAGCTAAACTCTTTAAATGCAATATAATGGATCATATAATTCTATCAAAGTTTGGTTGATTTTTTCTTGCAAAAAGCTAAAAGGCCAATGTCTTTGTAAGATAAATGTATGTTCCATGCATACAATCTATGCAAATGAATGAATTGTATGTAATCGAATGAATTTTCAAAAACATTAAGCAAAGGTACTATTAAAGAATGAATAGAGCCAAGCGTCACGGTTTTGCTTGTGTAACGCTAAGCACACAAATAAACCAAAAACCAAAATTATGTGGGTAAAAAATGTGTAACTAAACCATTTTCATTGGAACACATTCACACTCAAAAAAGAAAAAGAATTTAGCTCTCGGGCACAATCAAGTCTAAGCTAATTTGAATATTTAAGAGTTTTAAACAAAACAACAAACAAACAAACAAAAAAAATCTGAAATTCAACTATTATTGAAAGTCTTTTCTTTTTATCCCTCATCGTGGATGAAGCGCAATTTCAAATGGGTTGTCAACATGAAAGTTACTATGATTTCTTTATTTCATGATGAATGATTATTTTGATTCATCATCATCGGTCAAAATGCAGCCACGTTACAATAAATCCTACATTGTCATATCAATATCATGGCAGGCATCAACTCAAAACTATGAACATTTTGCTGATAAGTGTTCAATTTACAAGTAATTTTCTTCATTTCGTTGATAGTGCAGTTTTGGTTATTGGGATGAAAGTAGACATACCAGAAGCCTACTACCAGCGGCTACAGCTACCACGCCTCCCTCTCTATTATCAGTTGCAATACAAATAACACTTGCACCTATAACAGAGAACATATATGTATATATATGCATAAGAAACTGAAGAAATTAGTACTTGGGGCATTTATTGATGTTCAAATGAAAAGAATTCATAGCCTCATTCAAATTCTGTCTTTTCACTTTCTAACTCTTGAAACTCGTCTCATATTAGTTAACAACTCTACACTTTATAACGGTATGAAGTATGGGAGTATTGACTCCTCTTGTTTGTTTGTTTCTTCTCTTGATGAGTCGTGAGAACCGTTGAATATAACTTTTTGTAGGAAACACTTGCACTCCTTATTAACACTAATCGAACAAGACACTATGTAAAATACTACGACACTTTGCTCCAATTGACTGTTTGGATTTCTTAGGATGAAAACCTAAGTTGGGTAGAGGGATATTTATAGTAGAGACTACTCAACCTATTTCTAAAATATCCAAATAATTTTTCTAAAATAAATATATAATAGACTCGTAAATAGTGCACATTAAGGGAAAGCTTAAGTCACTGATGCTACGATGCATACCTTCGAAGCGAAGAAGAGTGCCCAGTTTATTTCCTGTAGACAATTCCCACACATAAACTAGGCCGTCCTGAGTCCCAATGATACCGCGACCAGCTGATGCCCCAATTGCAGAAGCCCTAAGAAGTGAAAAGAATTATAAACACTAAAACATCTAACCGTGTTGATAACAAAATAAACGAATGTGATGACTTTTCAGTTAGGCTGAAATTGCACTCCTTAAACAGACTAAATAATTAATTTCCAAATATCTACTTGTAAAATTACTGGAAGTTGACGAGCATGAAACTGCAAAACAAATTAATTATCTTCTGGCATTACAAACCTAAACTAGCGTTGTTCGTATATAAAACTTAGCAGTCATTGAATCATTGTTTTATCCTCCGACTCTCAGTTGATAAGCCAGGTATATCATATTTTTTGGAACTCAATGACACATTGTACAACCTATAAAACAAATCTTGTTCAACGAAGGTCGTACATCATATTTGTATGAATGTCAGAAGAATATTGACATCCAAGATTCAGAAATTCAAGAGCTGTACCAAGCTTGAGATTGAAATAGCAAACTACCTTAAATCCAGCTCCGCACCGAATGTAACCGTGCTGTTAGCAAGTAGCATTAGTTTCCACAATTCTGCATGATTTTTCTGACAACCCGTTGGTAAATAGTTATGTGGATCATTAGAATCTGATGTGGTTGAAGCAAAAAGCCATATGGCAGTATCCTTCAGCTGAAGTGACGAATGTTCATCAGGGATCATTGAACTTGTATTTGTTGCACACGACAGCTCTTTAACATAGTCCCTTGAATTAACGTTGCTGGTAAAGCTTTCCGTTTCTTTCCAACGAAACAAACTAATTGGAAAGAACTGATTAACTGAGGCATTCGGAGTAAAGAACCTAGACATCATTGCACGTTTTTGGATATCCCTAAAACCAATAACAGTAACTTTTAGATGCCAGTAACCATACAAAGATAATCGTAATACCCATTAGATTTGACCAAGTGATCATTTAAAGATAGCATGAAAGCAGTCAACCCATTCAGTTTCCATATCTTAGGCGTGTTCAATTACCAACTCAGAAATGGCTGTACTTGATGTAGAGGATATTTTTTAAATAATAATAATAATAATATGATATCAACAAACTTTCACTGCAGATATGGTGAGTCATAATGCAGATAAAATGGTGATCATGACCTTACCTAAGTTTCGTAGGCTTAACTTTAAGTTTGATTTGTCAATTTTATCTGAAGACAAAATAAAACTCCCATGGGCCAAGGAAAGACATACCATAAACTGAATTCACCATATCCATTGTGGCCTACAACCAAATTGGAAAACTGTGGGACCTTTTGAAGCTCAACCAAGTTAGGAGATATGTGGTCCTCAGACGGTATGGTATGACTTTCTATCTGTTTGCTGCAAAAGCAGAGGTAAGGCTCAAATCAGTTTGAGTCTACAAGTGAAACCATTAACCCAAGCAAATGGAACAAATGAGCATGATACGTCAGGGATAATTAGGTTCAAGAAAATCAGAGCTACCACTTGAAGAATAATAAAGCAATGACCATTTATCTTGTATGGTACATCATAAAATGTTGTTTAGACTGCCAACCAAATAAAAATGACAGCCTAAAGGACTACCTCATCATATTTTTATCCAAAGTACTCTCTTAAATAATAACTAACTAGAAACCACTGAGGAACAGTGGAGCCCCAAAACCATGAAAGCTTACTAATGCAGTATTCAAATATGTTATCGTTCAGATTGCAGCTGAAATTCTAGCCACATAACATATTTTTAAATAATCCATTGAACCAGCACATCACCAACATTCTACATTCTCAAAATTACTGCAGAAATAATAATAACTTATCACAAAATGGGGGGTGCATCTTGATCGCAGAGATTGAAACTAATGTATTGCAAATCAATAATTTGAGTAAACTAATTATGATGCGTATTAATATTATTATCAAAGTTGAATGAAGCAAAGAATTAGCCGCCTGTTCATTTATTATCAAACATAAATTTTATAAGTGAAACCACAAATTAAAGAATGGTCAGTTGCAATGGAACACACCTCCAAGTTGAATCCATGACCCAAAGATGCAGACGTCCCCCACTTCCAACAGCAACAAGCTGATCAGGTCCACAAACCAATATACAATGTACACTGTCAACACTTCTCAAGTTTGCAATGATTGACACGTAACCATATTTAACTTGCACAATCTTCACCACATTCTCTTCAAACTTGCGAGATGTACATGTAGAGCATGGACAATTTATACTCCCTGTTCTGAAAATATCTTTGTAAAATTAGTTTCCATAATATTATTGTTGCTTAAAGTAGAATGTATTTGAAATTCACGAAAATGCTCACAACCTGCAAAGAGGTGCTTCAACGCCACCAACCAAAACAAGAAAGTTCCCATCTGGAGTTTGCTGGAAACCAGTTCGCTCTACTGCAACCTTGGTAACATAGACTAGTAAATTTAATCCATCGTGTCAAGGAAAGCTAACACAGTAATCAAATAAAGCTATAAAGATAAAAACTCACTTCTTTGCCCAAATAATCTTTTAGAGTCGGCACCATTACTGTCGTGTGGCCAACCATGGATGGGTATCCCAACCTTGGTTCTTTCAGTTCCACGGTGTAAGTAATAAGTGTTCTGTTCTTTTCCACCGAAAGACCACACAAAACACAAATGTGGATTACATTCTCAACGTTGCTGAGAAATATTGATAATACAGGCATAGGGTGCAAATAAGATCCCACTATTTTTGACATTCCTTCTGCCTCACGATAGAGCTCCACATTGCCATGAGGATAAGAATCCTTACTTTCATCTATGGAGGTTTCTCCCACATCATAAAATAACTCATATTTATTTGGACTCAAAACATTATTATGCTCAATCATTCCCCCATCAACACAACCTTCCAAATCTTCCTTCAAAACATGTTTGTCTAGAAGTCCTGAATTATGACTCTTGTTGTCTCTCTGTGGCGATGCTTCATTTAGGTCTAATGTAGGACTGCGATGGCATATTTTTTCTAATCCTGTTTCAGCTTTCATAGTAGTTTCATAACTGCAATTGATGGGGGGCGGTTCTCTACGTGTAGGTTCAGAAAGTAAATCTTCTCTTAGTTGGTTTCCAGGTAAAGTGCAAACATTGATACCAGAAGAATGTGGAGATTTAGTGGAAGATGCTTCTGTTCCATAATGTTTTCCAAGGTCACTAGTGTTGGAAGCTTCGGAAGGACGATTCTCTTCCTTAGCCAAATGAGACACCTTTTGAGTTTTTCTCCTACTGTACACAATGCTTGGAACTTGAGAAAATGGCGAAGTGTCAATTCCCACAGCCTCTTTTCCTAAAATGACTTCCTTATTTAATGCCTCTGAAAATGCGGAGGTACTTCGTACACTTGAATCATTTGCACTCTGAGCTGAAAAAAAGGAGATGGCATAACATCAATTTATAGATTATCATAGTTGATAAATTGGTCATAAAGGAGTTCTGCACTTCAATTCTAAATTTAATTATCGAGGAAATATGTCACAGAAATGTTCTTTACAAACGAAGTTTGAAGTAGTAACGATGTTACCATTAGTGAATGATTGGTACTTAACTAAATTGCTAGAATAAAGAAGGATGTAATTCTCACCATGCGATAGTTGAGAAAAGGATTCACTCGGACAAGGTTGCTCATCACCATTGATTTCCTTGTAATCTTCAGGAGTTTTCTGGTCCACTTTACAGGAATTTATTTGGAGATTTAACGGACATTCATTGAGAACTCTACCAGAAGAACTGCAGCTGGGAGGACATTCTGAAACATACAAATTACCCTCCTGACAAGTTCCAAGCAAATTTTCACCATTTTCACTGTCACGGGACTTCTTGATTCCAGAAGCTTCATGATGATTTACTAACAACTCATTCATGCGACCAGAGAATTGGAATCCACAAGAATCAACAGGTTTCATGTCTTCCTTGGCTTGATCATTGTCAGCAAAAGAAGAGAAGCTGCCATTAACGTTTGCACGGTCATAATGTTGTTCACCCTCTAGATTGTCAAGGCCAGTTTTGGGAAGCTCAAGACAAGGGACAACAAATTTGTAATTCCCATGTTGGATGTTCATGTATTCCTGCTTTTCTCTACCTTCTCTCTCCGTAGGCCAAACATCTTTTGTATTTTCATCTACAGAAGAACGAAAATGTATTTTAATAAACCTAAAAAGTTTACATATGCACACATATCGAATCAGCAATTTTATTTGTCAAATGCTAATCACCGTAGCACAGGCTACACACACACAGATATACATTACCACAAGGAAAAGTTTCCAAATTAGATGTGGCCGTCTTTTTCCTGCCAGAATTCTCCTCAAGCAGAGGAACTGCTTGTGGAAGCAAATATGTCATCATTGACTTCACCATGTCTTGGCCTACTGAATCAAAATCATTTCTTTTGGAGCCTGAGTTCCTGTTCAATGAGCAGATTTCTTCTGGACGGGCGTCCATCA
Organism: Cucurbita moschata; assembly: GCF_002738365.1. NCBI lineage: Eukaryota > Viridiplantae > Streptophyta > Magnoliopsida > Cucurbitales > Cucurbitaceae > Cucurbita > Cucurbita moschata. The sequence goes on from NW_019268527.1 coordinate 3,842,638, forward strand.
CCGACTCTTCAGATATGATGATATCAAGCTTGTTGAGATTTTTCTTTTCAAAGCTAATTGGAGCAGACTCAAAAATAACTGCTTTAAATAATAAAAATTGAAATAAAAAATAAAATATATAAGCAAGCCTATGTTTTGTCAAAAAAGTGAGATCATACAAAACCTTGCTTTTGATCTGAGGTATCTGAAGCATCATGATTATTATCTTCAGTGTCTGGACAATAATCCTTTTGGAAAGAAGCAACCCCACTGTTATCATCTATTTCCATTTCTCGACTAATATATTCCAATTTGTCCGTTGACAACCTATCATGCTGTAAGAAGTTAAGAGCACTTCGAAAATTCGCAATTTGCAAATCTGACAAAAAGAGAATAAAATGTATTTTTCAAAATGATCTCTATTTCCATCGTAGATATCTGTTTAAAATAAATCAACAGGAGACTAAATATAAACTGTGTGCTTTATAACAAAAGTAAATAAGGAAGTTCATATTTCTACAATTACAAGCAAATGGTGAATAAAAAGAATATAATCTCACATGTTTTTCATCAATGGACACATTATGAGCTACTTGAGTGGTCTCTGAGACAGCATGCTCCTCTTGTACACATATAGCTTTCTCTGAGGCATGAAACAAAGAAGTAAAAAATACGTTGCAGGTACTGCTGCCAAAAAAGGTTGCTGAGATTTTTTTGTTCACAACAGTAAAGGAACTATTTCTAATTTGTTTTTTTTTTTTTCATACTTACCACAAAAACCTTGATTCCCATCATTAGCAGACACTGAATTTAATTCTGCAGTCATGGATCTAATTCCAGAACCATGATTTCGTGCTTTTTTTAGATTAGAACCATTGGGTGACTTTGCCGTTTCAATTCCTTGAATTCTGCTTCTCTTTCTTGCACTCTTCGATCTTTCATGGCTAGAAACTAATTTAGCAGTTTTACACTCATCAACACAATGTTGCTCAACTGCAGTCTGTGCAGATCCAGAAGCCTTGCTGCATAAGTTTGAAGGGTCTAGCTCTGCTGTTCCACTGACATTTGCCACTAGCTCCCTAAGTAACCTCTGAACAAATGGATTTTTTAACCCAAAAAACTACATAGGACGAAAAGAAATAAAAGTATGTTACCCAATGTTCTGATAATCTGGTTAAATTAAATGCTCTACATTTAATTAGGTGCTTGCATGTGCCTGCACACTGAGGAGCTAACTAAAGTTGCTCGATGGTGATATTATTACTGAGAAGATAAACTCCGCAATTTTACCCACCAAGACTTGTCAAATGTGAAAGAGAGTTAATGTTGAACTAGTTAATCTAAAAAAGATAAATCAATTATCTCATAGACGTTTCGTCAAAGTAAAATAGTTAAATGACCTCACTCCTGAACAACAAAAAATTAAATAATTAAGAAAAGAAAAGGTAGGCTCCTCAAACTGCTTATGCTTGAGATTTGCATTAGTTATGTTTTCCAAGAAGATTAACATATAAAAAAAAATAAGCAGAAAACTCTTAAGCTTCTGTGTTTCATTGCACTAATGGTTATTTTTATTTCAAATAGCTGCATAGTTCCCAACACAAGGTAGAAAGTTAAGTACGGCGCTTAAGATTGCATGAAAGTTGCCCGATGGTGATATTATTGGAACTGAGAAGATAAACTCGGAAATTTTACCCGCCAACTAGACTGGTCACTTGAAAAATGTTATCATGATTGAAGGATGTCATAGAAAGGGGATGTAGATTAAGTTAACAATCATAGGAAGTGCTAGAAATTAAAAAGGGTTACAGAATGATAGAACTCATTTATTAGCCGTCTCCACTGGCTAAAGAGTTCAGTAGAAAAATGAAAAGTTTACCTCCACGCCATCAACCTTGCATGAAGACCTTTTCCCGTGCCAAATTTTAGTATGGAGGCAGCTTTTCCTCTGAAACATCTCCCATGCAATATCAGGGGTCTGCCCAGAAAATGAACGTCCATCCATGGACAAAATCTGCAAGGGACGATAGACCCTTTCAATAAATCTTTGTCGATGACAAGAGAAATAGAGATATTTAATATTTAATATTCAATAGGAAGGTTATGCACACCATAAATAAAGGTCCTTTTGGACCCTCATGAACTTCTATTTTATATTTGATCCCATTGTAATCCCGAACAGCCTGATACCCGACTGGATAGGGAAATCGATCCTTACCCTACACAACAATTCAAAGATAAGAGTAAGTCAGTTGAGATTTCTTATCTATGACGTGTAAATACATCTTTTAACTTCTTGAAGCTCTAATGGGCCAAACTCTTATAAAAAGAAATAATGAGAGAATCATCATTATCAAATTTATCTCCTATTTACGTCGCTGAGTTGAAATAAACACACCTACACAACCGATCAGTTCACGATAAGTTTCCATGAGTAAATAACCAATAAAAATGCATTTAAACTACAACATTTAACTCAAAAAACTATATTACCAGGTCTCTATGACATCTATTGTTCTTCATCTAAGATACCATTTCAGATATATAACAATTACAAAATATGGAAGAGTTAGCAAGCAGTTTGAATTGACAAATTCGTCAACTGGTCATAGTTTTCCAGTCTGATATTGGAACGCTTGATGTTCGAACCTCCTGAGAATTGCAGTGGCACTACATGCAATGAATTGGACATTTATACAGAAGCCAATTAACTCTAAATTCGTACTACACAAAATTAATTTGTCACTTGAGCTTCATGAAGTAGACTATTCGATTTTAATTGTACTAATTATTATGGATTCTACATCGAAAAACCTAGTTAGAGAAGCTTGAAAATTAGCATTGCACGAAATGCTATTCCGCTGTTGCAGTTACATCTGTTCAACGCTCAGAAACGAAATCCTTCCAAACCGACCGTGTCGAAAAATACAGAAACGAATTCCAGAGGGAACGCATCATGTTACAAGCATCACATGCTTTCCACTTGAGAAATGATTAAACAAACATCACCGGAAAGAGTAACATTACCACCGAGATACATGAAATCAATTACAGCAGACAAATCAATCAAAAGATGCAAGGAGAAAAAGAAATCGAAACCGAACCCTAGAGCTGCTCCAGTACTTCTTGGCCCACGGTCCACTGTACAAGGATCCGATGGAAATTATCTCAAGACTAGCGTCTGCCTGATCTTTGAGTTGAGCTCTTGACATCGAAAGGAATAGCAAGATTGAAACACTCGGGAGATCAACAATGAATAATAGAATTCGATGAAGATGATGAATTTCAGAAGAGAGAGAGAGAGAGAGAGAGAGAAAGCGCGGGAAGGAAATAGCAGGACATAATTTTATGGCGGGTTCAATTTTTTCCCTCCGTCGTAAGTGGGCCAATAGATGAAAAAGGCCCAAATAAACTATAAAAAAAAAACATAATTACAAAAATAATTCGCCGTTGCCGGGGATCGAACCCGGGTCACCCGCGTGACAGGCGGGAATACTTACCACTATACTACAACGACATGTTGAAAACCAAGTTGACTTTTAAATATTAATAAAAATAAAAATTATTTGGTTTTTTTTTTATATAATTAGTTAATTCATTAGGCATAAAATAAAATTTTAAATTTAGTATACATTAAATAAATTAATATTAAACCTCCCCAATAAAGATAGTTCCTAATTTATGGGTTAGGTCAGACTCTGAGACATTTTTAACCTAATTCAGTTGTTCAGGATGTAAATTTTGTCGACCAAAGCAACTTTATCAGACGATGAACACAATTTAATTTGATCATACAAAGACAATTAGGTCAGTTCGAATGGTTAATAAAAGTTGTTCGAGTCAATCTTTTAAACCCGAGCACGATTTATGTTTATATTAGAAAAGTCCAACCTTCCAAAGTGGATGACTCATCTTCCACTCTCGTAATTGGAGCTCAACAATATAATAGCTGCAAGCGCACCATGCATGAGCAATCCTCATGTCTGGCCACTCTATAAACTTTTCCCATCCACACAGCCGCCATATATCCATTCACAAGCCGGAGATGCCAGAGTACTGTGTGACCGGCGGCACTGGCTTCATAGCCTCCAACTTGGTCAAGACATTGCTCGAGAACGGTCACCACGTTCGCACCACCGTTAGAAACCCAGGTTACGAACCACAACCAGATCTCCCCTGTCGTCAAAATCTATAATACCTGCATATCGACGGCTTGATTCACAGGAGTTATCACTGATATAGATGTTTTACTTGTAATTTTTATGAACAGGAGACGAACAAAGTGTCAGGTTTCTGTGGGAGTTCGATGGAGCTAAGGAGAGGCTGAAGATAGTCAAAGCTGACTTGCTTGAAGAAGGTAGCTTTGATGAGGCCATTCAAGGAGTTGATGGGGTCTTCCACACTGCTTCACCTGTCATTGTTCCCTACGATAACAACATCAAGGCAAGATCCTAATGGGATATGCCCAAACTCGTTGCGTATGTGCGTATAATTAACGTTCTTGCAATATTATGCAGGCAACTCTGATTGATCCATGTATAAATGGTACGAAGAACGTACTAAATTCGTGTCTAAAAGCGAACAGCGTGAAACGAGTTGTGCTCACCTCGTCCTGCTCTGCAATTAGATATCGTTATGACGTCCAGCAACTCTGTCCTCTCAATGAATCGCATTGGTCCGATCCCGAGTATTGCAAGAGCCATAATGTGAGAAGGAACTCCTCTTTCGGTGGCTCGGATTGTCGAGACTTGTTTTGATTTCTTCATTTGGGTGTTTTTTTGGCAGCTTTGGTATGCATTTGCAAAGACTTTGGCAGAGAAAGAGGCTTGGCGTTTGGCAGAAGAACATGGAATGGATCTAGTTGTGGTGAACCCATCTTTTGTTATTGGTCCTTTGCTTACACCAAAACCAACCAGTACTCAGCATCTCCTGCTAGCCATCATCAAAGGTTTGCAAGAATCTCCTTCCTTCATTTTCTTCGTGAGATCTCACATTGGAGAGGAGAACGAAACATTCTCTATAAAGGTGCGGAAACCTCTCCCTAACAAACGCGTTTGAAAAATCTTGAGGGAAAATCCGAGGAGGACAATATCTGTTAGCCGTGGGTTTGACGTGTTACTAATGGTATCAAAATCAGGCTATGCCAGTGAGGACTCCGGGCTCCAGGCTCCGAAGAGGGTGGGTGGATTCTGAGATCGCACTGGGTCCCCTAAGGGGGTGGGTGGACTCCGGGCTCCGAAGGGAATGGGTGGATTCTGAGATCCCACTGGGTCCCCCAAGGGGGTGGGTGGACTCCGGGCTCCTAAGGGGGTGGGTGGACTCCGGGCTTCGAAGGGAATGGGTGGATTCTGAGATCCCACTAGGTCCTCCAAGGGAGTGGTGGGATTCTGAGATCCCACAAGGTCCCCCAAGGAAGCGGGTAGGTCCCCCAAGGAAGTGGGTGGATTCTGAAATCCCACTAAGCTCTCCTAAGGGGGTGGGTGGATTCTGAGATCCCATAGGACCCGAATGGATTCTGAGATCCCACTTGTCCATAATGGGCTTAGAATTTTAAAAACCTCAAAGAACAATTCTAAAAGAAAACTAAAAAAGAACAATATATGTCCATAACTATAATAGGCTTGGAGTTTAAAAAATGTTTGGAGAATCTCAAAAGGAAAAGTCCAAAGGACAATATATTTCAATAATGGGTTTGGACTGTTACACTAAATTTCTTTCCGTCTCTAATAACGGAGGGGTTGTTCCATCAGGTGAAAGCGGCGAATATCCGAACTGCACGTTAGGGTTCGTGCACATAGACGACGTGGTAGCAGCGCACATACTAGCAATGGAACATCCAAAAGCATCAGGCAGGATCATATGTTCAAGCACAGTAGCTCACTGGTCAGAGATCATCGCAATGCTCAGAATCAAGTATCCATCCTACCCATTTGAAAGCAAGTGAGTCTTGAAAATCTCAACAAAAATCTCTCAATTTTTCTCCTAGACATTTCATCGAACACTTCGTGTGCATGCATACAGATGCAACAACGGTCAGAAAGGAGACAGCAACCCCCACAATATGGACACCAGAAAGATATCTAACCTGGGATTCCCCGCTTTCAAGACGCTCGAACAAATGCTTGATGATTCGATCAAGAGTTTCCGAGACAGAGGATTTCTTTGAATCGAAGAAAAAAGCCTTCAATAATTTCGACTGTAACCATCTGGCTTGTAGTTTCGATTTGACGATTCAGAAGTAAAGAATCCAAGAATAATAATCGTTTATAAATCGAAACAGATTCACAAGAAAAAACCCAAAACCCTAAACCCTATCTCATTTTCTCTCTAGAAACTGCATTCTCAATGAATCAAAACTTCAAAAAAATGGAGAAAAATCCTAAGCTGCAAAAAATTATGAACAAGTTATGTTGATCGGTTCATCAAGCCAACTAGAAATCTCAGCATTCCATATATGATCACAGTCAAAATTTGGAAGGAAGCAAGGTTCATCATCAGCATCGGCAAACGCAAAAAAATGGGTGTTGTCCAGACTTGCAAAATCGTCCAAGAACATCCCGATTCCATCAGCCAGACTCCAACCAAATTCATTCCCCAGATCGGCTTCTTGAAGATAGTTCATATTTGTGTCTGTTTTTTCTTTGATTGAATCTCCCTCTCGGCTTTGAGAAGTTGAATCGTTCCATTCGAGAACAGACGGCGGAGATGTGCGTGACATGGTGGTCTCCGTCGTGCTCACCGAAGAATCAGTCTGCTCTGACACAGTGCCGTTGCCAGTAGCCATTTCCGCTGCCGTAGCTTCAAACTGCAACCGCTTCGATTCATAGGCTTGATAAGCTTCTTCAGCAGTGTCGTAAGTACCTAGCCAAACACGGCTTCTTTTGAACGGATCTCGAATCTCCGCCGCCCATTTCCCCCAAGGTCTCTGTCTCACACCTTTGTATTTCGAAGACGACAATCTTCGAGACTTAGGGTTGTTGTTTCCATTGTTGCTGTTCTTAGAACTCTTAGATTCGGGAGCGTTCATCGGCGTAGGCAGGTCGATTTCGTGTATGATTCGGTTCTTTTTGTTCAATCTTCTTCTTAATCTTCCGTATACTTCTCCTTCATCTTCGCTTGAAGACGCGTCCGTTGCATCAGGATCATAACAGATTATACGAACTTTTCTCCTCATTTTCGGATCGCCAGAGAAATTCGTCGACTGTTTGAACTTTCTGTCGCTAACACTTCTCTGATTAGGATGCGGCATCAGAGAGTAGTACGACAGATTAAGAAGAACACGAAGAACAAGAACAGAATAATTTATGAATAATCAAACGGAAACGATGGAAGATTACTGAGAATCAAAACAGCGGAAGTGTAAGGTGGAGAAACGAAGAAGAAATTGCTTTATACGAGAAGTCCACGATAATTTTACTCCAGAACAAGTCCTGCAAAACAAAAAGAACATCAACCAGAATCATCAAGAACATAAGAAATCGAAGAAACGAGTGAACGAAACTGGAAATTAGTCTTGCCTTTTGAATCTGAAAAGCATTGAAAACGATTGTTGCACAAGAATCAACCTCTGCCAGAACCAGCAGAGTGAGAAGGAAACAGAAGAAGAAAACCAGAGCTGCAGCAGAGCCCTAATGACTGCCAATATGAACAAAGCCGACATAAAATCTACTGCTCAACCACCGTCTTCAACTTCTTCCCTGTTCTTCAAAATCAAAAGAGAAAAACAGTAAACAACCACCGCCAATCCACGCTCGACATTGTTCGATCGTCGAGATAACAGAACAGAGACAGCCAGATCAAAAAAACACCAAAATCTCTATGGAACAAACACCAAAATCTCATGAATCGAGGCATTCTCCATTAAAATATACAGAAAATAAAGAAATCGAATCGGAAAAGGCTTCATAATCTGACGGCCTTCTGAATCTTCATGATGTTCTTGAGTTTTCTTTCACAGTCGAATGCGCCTGCAATTGTTCTGAGAATCGGTCAAAGTTTACCGGAAACAACTGATGGAGACTGGAATTTGCTTAAAAAGGGATGGTTTGGTGATGGTATGAACGAATTTAATGTTATGGCCATCGGATTATTGTTAGACTCTCTAGTCGATCCGCCGCAAATTCCCCGGATCATAGAATTTATTTGAATTTGGGGATTTGGTGGCTTTCACCCCTTTTTCAATCTCTTTTTTTCATAATTTAAAATATCATATCACATTTAACAAATAAAAAAAATATAAAAAATCAAATTCTTTCCTCCTAACATTATCTTATCATAAATTTATTTTCTTTCTTTGTTGGCTTTAAAATACATTTCAAAACTCTTATCACCGCTCATCTTTCTTTCATTTGTTGAGTCAGAATTAAAGGAAAGCCAAGAGAAGAGACGGTCAAAGAGTGCCCCCCTCGTTTGTTTACAGTATAGTATCGAATTAGCATGGCAGCTTTACCTCCGTCAATCCGATTCCGCTTCTGTAGAGAAAGAAGCTAATAGTTTACGAGATTCAGAAAATGAAATTGTGAAACCGAGTTTACGAGGGGTGAAAGAGCTCGACCGAGAGGGGGAGGGAAAGGGGCGACTTATTTTTAAATATCAAAATTCATAAATCACTGATCCTACACCAAGCATATAGTTTTATTGACTCAATAGTGGTCCGAGTGGTCTATTCCTTGGCCCAAAATACTCACAAACGGGCCGAGAGAGAGTGAGTGGCTATGAATTCATCCACTAAAATTTCTCACATTTAATTGATATTATAACTAATTAATTAAATATAAATTATGAGGTAATTGATTTTTTAAATTTAATATTAAAATATTTGCATATATAAAATTAATTCCTAAAAATTTTAAATTTATAGCCTTTAAGAAGAAAAAAAAAATTAAAATTTATGGTGCCATTTTTTATATGATATTATAGAAACAATTTCATACAATTGACTATTGTTATATCTAAATTTTCATTAAGTTTTAATTATAAATTAATGACTAATTCTCACGCAATTACACATATATTATTCTTTAATAAAATTTTATTTCAAATTTTCAAATATATATTTAAACTTTTTTTTATTAATTACAACTATGTAATAAAAATTAAATTAGTCAGTATTCTAAAAATAAAAAATAAAATAAAATATATAGGTAAAAAAAGAGTATTTCAAATTAAATGGTTTAATTAAACTATATATTTTAAAATTTTGTGGACAAAATAAAATAAACCGAACAAAAAAAAAGCTATTTTAAAAGTTTAAAAATATTAAAAAAAGAAAAAAGAAAAAAGGAAAAAATTGAATTTAAAAATAGAAAATGCCTACCGCTGGGTCCCATGGGAGTACCTATTTGAGAATAGAAAAGAAAACGATAGTGGGGGAGGAAATGCGAAGGAAATTCCAAAAATGCCCCCAAAGACCACGTGTAGAAATATTATTGTTGACCATATTGACCCTACCCTCCACATTGCCTAGCGCCGATTCGCCTTTGGTATCATTATTTTGACCAAATTTTTACGAAGCATTTAACATCAATTTCACATCTTTATTTTCCAATTGAATGTATGCGTCTTAACTCATATATTCAATGTATCGATTAAAGAAAGCGTTTATAAATATTTTGAGAGAGAGGAGGATGTGAACGGTGACAGAAATGAAATAGGAGAGCTAACGAGATGGTGAGAGATAGCTGGACAGGAAGTGACGTTAACATAGAATGTAGAAGGGTGCAGACAAGTAAGGTCAACCATGAAGAGTGAAAGTTGACGAGGAGGATGGAACGAGGACGGGAGGTGGAGGCAACGTGTTTAGACTTTAGGGTTTGAAATAGAAGAAGTGGCTCGAAAGTGGAAATGACCTGGTTTGGTCGTACCAATAAAATTGAAAACTAAATCCAATCAATTGTGGAAAAAAGTTGACCGAATAATCGGGTTGGATTGGTTTTACGGTCCAATTTGATTGGCCTTTAATAATTTCACCGTTAAAAAAATAATTTTATCAGACTAAATTTTTAGAAATTTATTAAATTGTTCAAAGTTGATCGATCGTCTGTTATTGTCTATCTTATTGGAATCCATTTGTGACTTGAATTCGTCTAAAATTTAGCTATTTTAACCGAAGAAAAATAAATTATCGCTAATTCACTTAAATTTGAAGCTCATTTGTAACTCGAGAATTTAAGTCATGCTACAATTAACTGAAAAATGTCGATTACATAACTTTTTCTAATTTGTACGAGCACAATTAAATTATATATAATATAAAAAAAAAAAAGAGAAAAAGTAGAAGAAAACAAAATTTTGAATATTTTTCTATAATTTACACTTTTTTTCCTCCTTTTGACTAAAATTCCCATACGTTACATTTGTGATTTCCACAGCTGACGTCACTAAAAAAACGCAAGGACACGTCATCTTCTCAACAAGAATCATATTTTATTTTAAATTAATTAATTTTAAAAAGAATGTTTCTCCACCTTTGCTCGAAAAAGATTTAACTACTTTTTAATTCTCAATATTCAATTAATATATCTTTGACCGCACTCCATCAATTCTATTCCTCTTAATAAAATAAATTTATTTTAAATTTTCCATTAAATTACAATTTAATTAACCAATTAGAATAATATGTTGTAAAGTCATAATAAATTATTTTTAAAAATAATTCAAAAAGGAAATTCAGTGGCTGGTGCTATTCTAGTCAGAAGAAAATAAATAAATAATTATTTATTTATTTATTTAATATGTAAATTTGTTAAAATTCCGAATTTCGCCGAAAATATTTTATTTTTTATTTTTTATCTTTTTCGAAATAGTTTTGATTCCGCTGGGTATTATAAATTTTGTTGAGAAAATGCTGTTAATCACGAAAATTGTCTAACAAACGATGCCGTTTGAGTTGTTTCCATCGAGTCGTACGGATAGAGGGAAAAGAAAGCGGGAGCGGGGAGAACACGCTGATTACGATGCCGCCGCCGCTGCCGGAAACCAGAAGGAGACGGTGGCGGAGAGAGGAAATGAGAGGCAGATGACGTCGGATGAAGAGGTGGAGGAGTTCTTCGCCATTTTGAAGCGATTACACGCGGCGACGAAATACATAGAGAAGATCGATGGTGCGAGAAGCTTGTTGATGGGGAAAAGAGCGAAGACGGCGAAGGCGAGCGAGAAAGAAGGCGATGGAGTTGAAATTAGAACAAAGAGAATTCCAGAGCAGAAATTGGACAGAAATTTGGATTTGGATCTGGATCTGAACTTAGAACCTGCTTCCGTTGAATCGGACGGTAAGGAGAGGAGAAGCCGGAGCCACAATCTGAAGTCATTAACCGACGATTCGGCTGCCGATTCTCGTCGGAAGTAGAAATTTACGGCGGCGGAGGTTACAGTTCGGCTATACCTGAAAGAACTCGATCGCTCCGATCATGCGGACCGATGAACTGATATTGGAGGCTTCTGGTTGCGGATCCGGGTAAGCCTGACCCGATCCAGACCTTTCTTGCTCGAGTTTTTTTATTTTTATTTATTGTATCAATAATCAGTCAATTCCAAGAAGGTTTGTTTTGATAAAAAAAAAAAGTGTTTATTTGAATAAGATTCATTGAACATAAACGCTGGCAGGAGAAAACGGTTGGTTTCATTGATTCCTAGTAGGATTGGGACGTAAGAGAATCGAATCGAGGCTAGATTGGGATCACATGGCCTCGAGAGAGCCAGACTTTTCAAGGTGGGTCGACCAAGCTTAGGTTCAAGCTGTTAGATGAACACGACTCTCCACAATAGTATGATATTGTCCACTTTGAACATAAACTCTAGTGACTTTGCTTTGGGTTCCCCAAAGGCCCCACACCAATAGAGATAGTCGTGTTCATCTAACATGGCATCAGAGCATCATTCTGAGTATCAGAGTTGTGCCCTAGACTTAGACATGTCAATTGTTGAACAAAAATATTGTGAGGCTCGAAGGCATAGTAAAAAACGACTAACACTCCAAAAGAAAAGAAGTCGAGCCTCGATTAAAGTCTCATCGGCTAATTTAAGGAATAATAATGAATTTATAATCAAGAAATACTATCTCCATCGGTATAAGACATTTTGGGGAAGCCAAAAGTAAAGTCACGAGAGCTTATGTTCTAAGTGGACAACATCATAGCATTGTGAGATCGGTGATTACTAACATGATATCAGAACATCATTCTTTACTACCGAGTTCGAATTTATGTTTTGGCTAACCTACATCGAGCTTTTGATTCGATCTATCTCTCAAATAATATATGAATGTATTCTGAGTATTGGTCCCAAAAAAACGGCAACAAATTTTCGTTTGATAATAAATGTGAAGATGACTCAACTTTTATTAAAGAAACCAATGCAAAAATTGTCAATATCATTTAGGAAGCAATCAAAATCAGAATAGGCAGAAAGGACTCAAAAGCAAAAACAAACATCATAAGGTAAACTTTATTGTCGTCGAAGAAACTCGGTTTAATTGGCTTAAACCAATATTCAAACTCGACACGCAATTGTGAGGAAATACAATTATTCAACTCAATACAGCGATTGTGCAACACTTATTTTAACCAAGCAAACAAGGTAGCCTTGAGAAATTCAGACGTCGCGAACAACGTTGGTGTACGTGCGGGCCTCGAGTCACGTCATGAAAAAAGATTAGAAAACGTGAGCGATGAAATACTCGAAAATCGTTTGAAGAATTGAAGAAATAAACGTTATATGACTATAAGCAAAGAAACGAATATCACGGCTTAAATAACATATAACTCAAATAGGAAGAAGTGACAACTAGTCGTATCTCTTTTACCCGCTTTAATCTCAGTAAGTTTTTAACTATTTTTACCGGTCAATAAAGATAAAATGCTCTGGTGACTTGCAGGGTTGGCTATTCTTTTCCTTTTTTCTTTTTCTTAATTTTTTAAAAATATTTTATTATATTTACTTTGCCCTCTGGAATTTCAAATATTTGAGAATAAAGTTATCCATTATATTTGTTTAAAATAAAATTAGACTTTACTTTATTTAAATTTAAATTTTAAATAGGTAGTATATTAATCTAATAAACCCTTAATTATTTGTGTATTATATAACATTTTAAAAATATATAATAATTCACAAAATTAAATTCTGTAATTAAGCTTAATTTATTTTACAAATTAAAACAGCATATTTGGGCCCTCATTTTCTTGTCGAAGCCCAATTCAATTATTCAAGAAAAGTCCATTTTGAATCCACACTTTGCTCTTCCTATGGTTCAATTTAGTGTAGTTTTAGCGGAAGATAGTTCAAGTTCTTAATTCTCGGTCCTATCTAGACCTGTAGCTCTCGAAAATTTTCTTGAATTCTCATATATTATGAATTATAATTTTTGTTAGTCTATCATCATCATCGTTTTAGACCTGTATCTAGGCCCTCGAGGTGCAACTCGATCCTAAATTTTCATGAGGCTCCTACATTCTAAAGTTCAATCAACTCTCAAGGTGCTATTGTGAACTCATTCCATTTGTGACAGGTTGACTAAGAGTAAATTAACCCATGCTACTTCTGTTGCTTGCCGTCCCTCCTCTAACTCGTGCAACACCTTGAGGCGAATTTAACGGAGCATGAATAATGCGAATTTATTAAGTTTCATATGGCACTACTCGTCTCAATGATCTTCAACAATCTTCAGAAGTGTTGAAGATCTCTCCTCCACGAACCTATAGCAACTAGAATCAGTTCAAACCATGAAAAATTTAGGGTAAATTTAGGCTTTCAACTCGGGTTTTCTTACAAAAATCGGTTCAACAAATTCAATTAAATATATATATATATATATATTTTTTACAGTTTGATATTACTGTAAGATATCAAATATAGAAACTTGGTGGAATAAATTAGGGAGGTTAAATATTATTTTTCATTTTAAAAAATGGTTTTTTTAAATTTTATTTATATATTTTTTTCAATCTAATTATTCTTTTTTAATTTTTAATGCCGAAATGAGGATTTATTAAAAGTCAATATGAATTTTAAAATACGATCCCACTGAAGTGTTGCGAGTGGAAAACATAGGAAGATAATTAAAAACAATTATTTAATATAAATTCAAAATATAATTTGACTTATTATTATTATTATTATTATTAAAACATTAATATATATAAATATAAAATAAAATTGTGGATAGAAGGAAGGAAACGGACGGGCGTAACGGAGAATGGGGAACGCGGTTTGCCGTTTTAACGGCTCACACAAGATTGGTCAAAGGAGGCGTGGTTATTACGGGACGTGGAAACGTGGGCGACAGGTAAGACGAACCGCGGCCTCTCTTTGGTTGGCTGTGGCTGACCTTTCCACGTACCCCGTTCCCATCCATTTTCTTCATTACCGGTGCTACTTGTGGTCCCACCACTTCTCGAATGTTCCAATTTTTTTTTATTTCCAAATATTGCCTTATTATTTAATAATTTTTTTATTTTAAAATAAATTATTAATAATTTTAAAAAAGAAATATTTTATTAATTTAGTGAGAATAACGTGATTAAATAATAAAAAATAATTATAATATGGGAGTGTGAAGTGTGTGATGTGGAAGGGTTGGATGAGGGTGTCGGCCACTTGCTGATATTTTTGGGAGAATGAATTCCCCACGACAAAATCACCCATCCGCCAGTGGGTTGTTGGGAGGGGACTCCCTGGGCCCACCTCTGCTCCATGTCACGTGACCC